>NC_133327.1:290300432-290601682 GCF_042186555.1 Aquarana catesbeiana | reverse complement strand
CTTATGTGTTGGATTTTTTCTGTTGATTTTTTTTTTTTTTTTTCATTTCAAGTTTTTATTATATAAAAAATTTGGTCCCTGGCATACATTGTATGAGTCATCCATACAAGACATAAAGAATGGAATTCACAAAAGTAAGAGACCAACATGTGGGCACCTTATATTCAAAATACCAGCCCATACGCCTTTCGGATTATGATTCACTACTAGAGGTAGAGAAGATGAATTAATAAAATGACTTTGCCAGACTGCTTAATGGCCATGCAGAGAATGCATTGTTTTAAATCAGCCAGCCAACTCATAGACTTGCATTGTGAGAAAGAGAACGAAAAAAGTGAAGGATGGCAAAGCAGGAAGCAGAGCCTGCATATATAGTAAACAAATATGGTTGCTCCATATACGTATGTAGCAGGTATTGCAGCCAAAGACTTACATTATCACAGATGACTGCATGTACACAGGCTTTCCAGCCTGAAAGAGGGGAGAAAGCTGGCTGTCATGTCTGCATGGGCTTTTTCACCCCCCCTTCTTCTTCCTGTTTTCACTGACTGAGTTTACTGTAATGTGAGCTGACACACCGAGCTGTGCATTCAGTAGCCTCTCTTGTGCCCCTTTTGGCAGGAAGAAGAAAGCCAATTAAAAGCATGGTTACAGCAGCCAATGGGAGAGACTGTACTGAACTGCAGGAAGAGCTGAAATGGACTCTGGGACATGCAGTTCCCTCACAAAACGGCCCCATAGACTGGTATACAGGGGGAAACTACAAATCCCAGAGGGGTTTGCAAAACAGAGGCCTGGCTAAAGACTCCATTTTGTGTTCTGAGGAGATTCTCAGTTGATGAGACAGAGAGAGAGACAGATGTGATCTGAGGGGATGCTGTTAACCATGGTAAGGATCCATCCAGCCACAGTTCCAGAGGTCGATGTGTTGATCCTGCCACAGCTCCAGAGGTCGGAGTGCTCATCCTGCCATAGCTCCAGGAGTCGGACAGCGACAGACATCCAACCTGAGAGGGATCCCGGCTATGTCTCCAGGTGTTTCTGAGGGCGTGGGTCGATCTGGGTCCAAGGTGGTCGGTTGTGCCTTTTGGGGAACTGGTCGCTTGATCCTTTGGTCGCAGGATGGGTGAGCGGGCGTTTGCCCATCTTTAAAGACACAGTAGTCAAGCAACATTGCCTCAACAGTGCCCACATTGAACAGTCACTACATTCTACTTTGCCTATCAGGATACTGCTAGCATCCCACTTTGCCTATCAGGATACTTTGAAGTACCCCTTTGTTTATCCTGCTCAACAGGACACCAAGTGCACCAACGCCAGGCTAGCTGAAGATCCTGGATATCTGCATTGTGAGGACCCTTTCTGTTACTCCTTCCGTATCAGTAATTTAGTGATTCTAGTGACTACCTTTAAAGGGGAACTCTTAAACTCTACAAAGTTCTGAGGAGTTCCAGGTTTGATAACACTAGCTGCGGAGCATCACGGCAGAGTGTCATGTTTTCCCCTTGTTGGAGACCGCTTTGCTCCTCCACATGTCCTCTAGCTGCGACAGAGGATTCCTAAATGCGGATGCCTCTCAGGCCTACACCTGATGTTTGTACGTTTTTGTATTTTTTAGGCCATACGGGTCTTCTTGTTACTATGCAGCAATTTACCTTTAGGTTCCTTTTTTGGACTTCCTTTTGATTATTTTTTTTTGTTGTTTTCCTTTTTCTTTTTTTTCCTTCATTAATGTTGATCTGCTTTTTTTTTCCTCTGTGTTGCATGATAGATTATCATCTGTTATAAGGCTATATACGTGTATCTGTACCAATGGGCTATTGCCCACTATTCTGAATGTTCAGACAGAAAAACCCCACAACAGGTGTCTGATCCACAAAATCTTCTCCCCCGTCAGCTGCAGGTGCTGGCTCAGTATGCAAGTGGCATACAAAGAAAAATTGAATCTGGATGGCTGCACTCCAACAATAATATCTTTATTGGTAGAAATCCATCCACAAACGATGAAGTAGATCGCTAACATGTTTCACACCGTAACTACTGGTGCTTGCTCATAGCTAAATCTTTGAACAAATGACAATGGTTTATATATACATGCCAATACATACAAAGTGGGCTTGATTGAAAAATTGACCAATTGAAAGATTGAGGAACTAACAGACTCCTGTTACAAAGCGCAACTTGACTCTGTTTAATACTGTGGTAGATCTACTGAAATAGATATGCTGAAACCAAGGTCTCCATGGATGTCATAATGATTTCTTTTGTTGATACAATTTGGACAAAAAAGCCCAGATTATTACTTAAATGTATACATTTTATGATGTTTGGAATTGCCGGTGAAAGAATATGTACTTAGACAGCTAAAAACATAAGTGAAAAGTAAAACCATCAAAAAACATTAAAAAACAGATCACATACATTTACACACTGTATGTACATGTAGCACTGACAAATTTTTGCTCAGGCGCTTATTTGTAAATTTAGTGGGTTATCTGTTCTGTATATAGTTCAGAGTTAATCTTTGGCTAAATTAGCCTCTGTTCCAGCATTGGCTGTGTTGCGTGCAGTTCCACACTGTTGCCTGTAGGTGTCGTTGTCACCGTAGGTCAGTGTTGGAAAAGCAACAAGCTGAAGTATATTGAGTGCTCTTCTTTCCCAGAGGTAACTCGGCGGAGGGGGTCCACTGCTGTGCATGGTGGGAAAGAGTACTTAAGGGACAGATGCCATGTGCTAAGGGGAGTTCTACCTCGTGGCCCTCCAGGCCGGTGGGCTGCGATGCTGCAGCCGTGCAAGTAGGCCCAGAAGCCTGTCTGGGGCCTACTGCTGCGGGGATGGTCCTGTGCTGTCTGTCCTGCGGGAAGAAGCCGGACAATTGAGAAGACCCAGAGGAGGACCCATCTTGGAGAGGACCGTGCAGAATGCTGGTGTCTCAAGGGGGGCCTGGTGACTCAATTGGAGGATGCATCTTAACCTAATCTACCGCACAAATACTGCCGGGTCGGCTTAAAGGTTCTGGTACTATGTTGCTATTCATCTAAAACTACTACGTCCTGTGGCAGAGGATCGTACAGTTATATTGCTCTTTTCAAGTCTGTGGCAGAGACTTTCTTTTTGTTTGTGCTACGCTCCGGCTGCTAGGTCAGTGAGAGAGACCTATCCAGGTGGGCAAAGATTTAATCTTGGACTGAAGGTATATTCGTCCCCGAGATTTCAAATTCCTCAGTGTCCTAAAGAAAAGGTATTTGAACTTTCCTGCAACTCTTCTTCTACCTCTTTCCTGCTACTTCTTCAAGTTATTTCCTATTAAAGCATTGGAAAAGTACTAAAGTGACTGGTGCCTACATTGTCAGATACAAAGCTCAACATGGACTTTAAGTTCTGGTATTGGTGAAACTACGGTTAAAGAGGTGACGGTAATAGCCCGATATAAATCAGCAGCTCCTTCGAGGGTTAGTGCTACATACATAAATCCATTGATGCTGGAGAAAAATTCATTTGTAAGAATCTCTGCAGGAAATGGTATCAACATCAAAAATTAATGAATAAATGTGTATATCTTTGATGTAATATCTCATACATTAAGAAACCATTTTTTAAAAACACAAATTCCTCCAGCAAGAAAAGGAGCACTCATTAACCCATTGTTGAATATAAAGATTCTCCCGTAGAATTATCATTTTTATTATTATTATATGTCTTCTAAGCTTCAATACATTAAATTATTTGGTTACATGAGGGAGAAAAAGTATATATATATATGTATATATATATATATATATATATATATATATATATATATATATATATATATATATATATATATATATATATATATATATATATATATATATATATATGCAGGGACATGAGAGGAGAAAAAGGAAGGAAAGAATATAAATGTGATGAAAAAAGAATACCAGCATAAAATATGGTGTAAATTGTGTGTATTCTGTGTATATACATACATGTACATGCAATGTGCCGGGTGTTTTAGGATGATCTAACTGATGTAGTGATATAGAAAGTCACTGACACTAACAAAAGTACGAACAGGAGCTAGACCTCCATAAATTATTTAGATGTCAGTTTGGGAGGAGAAAATGGCAGAGTGACAACAAGCATCTTTAGAAAATCCACGGCAGGTAACTCGCTTTTAAGGGCCGATTCAAGCCACCCTAAGCACACCTTAAGAGGAATTCCTGTGGGACAATTCCTGAGACTAAAACGTATTTGTAGCAATGGCAGGGATTACACACGTGAAGCAGAAAACATGTTTAAACGCTTTGAGGATAGAGGTTATCCCAGAACAATCCTACATAGAGCTATGAATATTGCTGATAACACCCCACGGGAGCACCTACTAAGAGATGGTGCAAGTAACAGAATTAGAAATAGATCTTATGCAAATCCATCTTTTCAAACCCCTGTCTTTTCCACCCCTTTCAGCACTGAGCACAACAAAATTAAAAACATTGTTCTAAAATATTTGCCGGTTTTATCACATGACCCTGTTTATGCTGAAATTCTTTCCAAAGGAGTAAAAAACGTGTCACGCAGAGCCCCCACTCTAGGCAGAACCCTGTCACCCAGTTTATACATGGGTAAACAACCGCGACAACATTGGCTACAATGTAAAGGTACCTTCTGTTGTGGGTCCGATGGGTGCTCGTGTTGTAAACACGTTCTAAAGGGAGATACCATCCAAGTTACTGCCATTAAAAAATCGTCAAGAATGACATCTTTAATTAACTGCAATACTAGATACCTGGTGTATGTCATCACATGTAAATTATGTCATATACAGTTGATACTGTGGGTCAAGCGACACGCAGGCTGCGTGATCGGCTTCAAGACCATTTATATGACATACAAAAGGACCACAATACCAACGTGGCCAGACACTGGAATGACATACACCAGAAAGATGTCTCCAGTTTAGTCAGTCAGGCTGTTGAAAAAAATAGTGTTACCAATTAGGGGAGGAGACAAATGTAAGATTCTATGTAAATGTGAGGTCTACTGGATCTTTTTCCTCAACACTAGAATACCGGTAGGTATGAATTTTGAGTGGGATGTCACACATTATTATGAGTAAAACACCCCCAAGTAGACCCTTTTGGGTATTTACACGGGTGAGTTTTCTAACAAAGCCCCAAAGATGACACAAACAATTGCTTTAAGACATCAGCGATCGATTTTCACAATCCTGTTCGTACTTTTTGTTAGTGTCAGTGGCTTTCTATATCACTACATCAGTTAGATCATCCTCAAACACCCAGCACATTGCATGTACATGTATATACATAGAACCCACACAATATACACCATATTCTATGCTGGTATTCTTTTTCCATCACATTTATATCCTTTCCTTCCTTTTCCTCCTCTCATGTCCCCGCATACATATATATATACTTTTTCTCCCTCATGTAACCAAATAATTTAACGTATTGAAGCTTAGAAGGCAAATAATAATAATGAAAAATGGTAATTCTACGGGAGAATCTTTATATTCAACAATGGGTTAATAAGTATTCCTTTTCTTGCTGGATGAATTTGTGTGTTTTTAAAAAATAGTTTCCTTAATGTATTAGATATTACATCAAAGATATACACATTTATTCATTATTTTTTTATGTTAATACCATTTCCTGCAGAAATTCCCACAAAAGTTAATTTTCCTCCAGCATCAATGGATTTATGTACATATGTCAATGTATGTGATCTGTTTTTTTATGTTTTTTGATGGTTTTACTTCTCATTCATGTTTTTAGATGTCCAAGGGGTTGATTTACTAAAGGCAAAAAGACTGTGCACTTTGAAAAGTGCAGTTGCTCCAGAGTTTAGTAAATGAGCAGAAGCTCTGCTGACTTTCATCAACCAATCATGTGCAAGCAAAAATGCTGTTTTTTTTTTTTATTTTCCTTGCATGTGATTGGGTATTCTTTGCAAAGTGAAGCTTTACCTCATTTACTAAGCTCTGGAGCAACTGCACTTGCAGAGTGCAATTGCACTTTCCAAGGTGCACAGTCTGTTGGCCTTTAGTAAATCAACCCCTAAGTATATATTCTTTCACCGGCAATTCCAAACGTCATGAAATGTACACATTTAAGTATTAATCTGGGCTTTTTTGTCTAAATTGTATCAACAAAAGAAATCGTTATGACATCCATGAAGACCTTGGTTTGCGATTTGTAACAGGAGTCTGTTAATTTGTCATAATGTGCCTTATTTGTATTCCAACAAATCTTCAATAAAAATACAATTTAAAAAAAAAAAGGGGGAACTCTCACATTAATTATTAAAGTGATAAATTGCATTTGTGGCCTATTGCCTCACATTAACCTCCTGGGTCTGTGATTTCAGGATTTGAGGGAAACAGATTGACTGTTGTTAAGTCAGATCAGTTTCTCTTTATGCCTGAGTGCATAGGCCACTCTAGACCTATTTAAGTTGTTTGACTGTGTTTTGAAGTCTGCATTTTGGGTTTGATTAACACTATTAAAGACCACAGTTTTCCATTCTTGACTATTGAGTTACCAGATCACCGTTTGATTGTCAAAAGTCTCCCAGTAAACAAACTTCCTGTTCACTACATTTGTGTCTGTTTTACTGTGTTTGCAAGTACACTGTTGGCTAGGTGTGCCAGAGGGGCTGAGACAGTTCTTTGGGGTTGAGAGGCAGAGTAATGGACCGAACAAACTTAAGTAGCTCCTTCGGGGGTATTGCTACATATGCAGAATTACAAACTAAACACAGGATTTAAAAATATATCTGTAATAGTAATCACATTAAGCTGATCTATTATACAAGCTGGTTTAAAAAAATATAACTTACCTTAAAGGTTTATTCTGATCTCATTAAGGGGAATCATAAACAGCGTCTATGCAATGTTTTAGAATTCTGTTGTAAATGACACAACAAATGTTGGTGTTTGCCCCAAATTCATGTACCTGTTGGGAACAGGTACATGAATCTGAGGCAAACACCAACATTTGTCATGCGGAGGCCCACTGAGGCCGATTTATCCTTACACATACTCTGTCCTCAGTGCAGCTGAGCTCCCTCACCACCAACACTGCATCTTTCTCATAAACAGTTTTGTAGCAGGGTGGTAGGAGCCACTAGTTCCCAATCAGGTCCACTCCCTTTGTGATTGACAGCAGACAGTGGGGGGTGTCAATCACTAGATGAGAGTGGAGATGATAGCGAATTAGTCCCACAGTTTCCCCATAAGGCTTCAGCCACTCTCAGCACCACTGGTTGCTAGGAGCCTGTCAGCTATGAAGCCAACAGCATCCTTGACAACCAGTAACAGGAAGCAAGGGAAGGGGTAGCAGTGGCAAAGAAGTTTAGTTATCTATGAACTGGAGGAATTTCCTTTTGAATTTGGTAAAGCCATAGTGAAACTTTGTCAGAGTGGCACTATTAAAATTTACCTAAATCTGCCACATGCTTTGGTAAAGCTACCAAAACTAGCAGAACGGCTTTTTGAATCCTGCATAGGACCTTTTAACGGGCCATACTGACAGAAACATGGCACAAATTCCTCACATTAAACATTAGATAACTTTTCATGAGATATTTCAAGAACTTTAATATTAGAAAATTTAGATAACTAAGCCTTTAACTGACATCTGTCAGGAGCTTTACTGAAGTTTTGCAATCTTATTTTGACTTATCCATGAGGAAATTACTGTTTAGTATTTTCTCAATGTTCTGAAAATGAGCAACTACTGTAAGTTATACTTAGAGATAAAAATAAAATCAGTTATAATCAGTTAATCGTGTAATGCTGTAAATAGCAATTCTAATTAAAATAATTATAATTAACCTATTCGATTATAACAATGTCAATTTAGTGTTTTCTGGAAATGCTAAATTAAAAAAAATCTCTAAACAATCCAAGTGCCATGAAAGAAAATAGTTTACTCTGTAAATCTGTAAAACATGAAGCAAGATTACAATGTTATAGAGCAAAGAGGAACATGCAAGATTTTTTTCCATGTTTTTATAATCATCCTTCCCTAACCTTTTAAAAAAATCCGTATGGCTATTACAATGCCAAATATCACTTCTAAATTTCACTCTATAATTTTATCTAAAGTTCCTAGACACCAAATTGATGTCACCTGCTACTATGCTTAGTTGTCAACCCTCTATTTGCCTGAAACTCTCTCAATAGGAAAGTGACTGATGATCATAGAACTGCTCAGTTGTTTGCTAGTGTCCTGTGACAAAAGGATGCCTTTTTTCTATCGAGAAAGAATTAACTGTTATTTATAGCCATTTTTTCTTTTTTCAAGATTTTTTTTTTCATTCAGGACTTCTCTACTTTCTCTTTGCTGTTTGATCTGGTCTCTTCATGCAGCTATCCAGATCAGTGTATCCTCAGCAATATCTTTGGATGTTGTATCCAGACCCCATTGGACTGGACAATTGCAGAGTTTGATACTTCCCAGATCTTTTTGTACTGTGTTAGTTAGAAGTGGAGCACTTTGGAGGGGGTGTGGTCTGAAGATGGCGGAGTAGAGAGAGACACGCTCACTCGGCTCTGTCCATCCCCCCTGGCTATCCAGCTTTCAATGCAGTGTCTGATGCAGTTATAGCCATGAGTAGCCTAGCTGTTTCTCCCTGATATTCGAACTGGAATGAAAAAGAAGGAAGAGAAAATACAGTACACAGGACGCCGGTTCAGCCAGAGATTCCACAGTACTTTCCTTGCACAGGAGCAGCTGTGTCCCAGGGCCATGTATTGGAGACAAGAGGGGCAGTGCTGGACAGGGAGTTCAGAGAGTCAGTGAGCTCTGCCCTGCTTACACTGCCAGCTATGCCGAGTACGGAAGCCGGAGTGCACATCGAGGCAGAGGAACAGCCACAGAGACCCCAGGAGCGGCAGGAAGCACTGCCTAAGGTACTGGGAGATGCAGACCTTAGAACTCTCCTGCAAGCACTCCCAACACGTGCAGACTTGGAAGCAATGGTTACTTGCTTGGAGGAGGTACATTGTAGGGGTCTGGAGGGGGTTTGGCTAGAGGTACAGCATTTGGTTGAGAGGCTGAATCAGGATGAGACATCCCGATTTGCGCTGACGGACCGTGTCACCCGGCTGGAACAGGTACAATTATTTCAAAACTCCTATGTCCCCTCTCTGCAGCTCCGGTTAGAAGAGCTTGAGGACTGTAGCCAATGTAAAAATCTGAGGTTCAAATGGGTCCCGGAGGCAATAGGAAGAGAGGCATTGCATCCCATGATTATGGCAATATGCCAACAGCTGGACATCCCTGTTCCCCCACAAGACTTAGAATTCGAGTTTCGAAGAATGGGATTTGGGGATGAGGGGTCTGCCCTAAGGTTGAGTCCTTACCCTCTTCTCCCCAGAATAGGCGGAAATCCAGAAATTGGCACAGGAACTACAACAAAGGCTCTGGCCATCCCATAAGTTGGACGAGACTTTAGGCAGCTGGTTACACCTGTAATGATTTAGTTTTGCAATAATATTGTAATTTTTGCCTTTTGGATTTCTATGTTAAGAAAGCTGTCTATAATGTATGCTGGGAGTACCTCAGGTGACATGCCATTATTGTACATTATGTAGCGGTACTCCACCTGGAGCCACAGTTTTTGTCTTTTGACCATGCGATTGTTCTTCTTTTACCTGTCAACATCTCTGTAAGATCTGCTGGAAAATTCAATAAAACCTTTATGGATAAAAAAAGAATTCGAGAGGCTACATAGATCCCTGGGACCTTCCTCAGTGAACATAGACAAACCCAGAGATGTGATATGTTGCTTTCACCGTTATGCCCATAAAGAGCTAATAAGCCGCAAGGCTTGGGACGCAAGAGAAGTTGTGTATGAGGGATCCCAGGTAAAAATCTTGCCAGACCTATCCTGAGCTACCCTACAGCAAAGAACCATGTTGCGCCCTCTCCTGGACAAAATTAAGAGGTCAGGAGGTATATATCGGTGGGGCTCTCATTAATAATTAAGAAAAATTAATTGACATTTGTCTTGCGGCACCCCACCGACCTCCCAGAGTTATTTCCTTTCTTGGGAAAAGGAGGGGAATATTGGAGATACCAAATTGGTTACAACACATTTCTGGGCCGATAAAATGAACAGTAACTCCGTTGGGAACAGAAGATCCATTACTCCAGATAAGAGGAGAGGGTGGGGTTCAGGTTACCACCTCCCAAAGAGCCGGACATGAGATCTAGATTAACCTGCTTTGGAGGGTACCTTTTGGAGAAGAGAGAGATGTGCTTCTCTCCTTCTTGCTCTCTGTTTTTTGTTTTTTTTCCCCTTTTCCCTCTCTCCATTTTTTTTTGAGATAAACCCCCCCCCCTTTTTTTTTTTTTTTTTTTTTTTTTTTTTTTAGGGGGGGGGATTTTGCCCTTTTTTTCCCCCTTACCCTTACCCCCAATTTCCCCAGCCACCCTGCCAGGGATCCTCATTGACCTTATTTTACTGCACAGTGGAATAGACACTATTGATAAGACTTACTCAATAATCTTTTGCATTTGTTTGTGGTGTTTTGTTTTATGATTGGGGGTTTTTGCTTAGTTTTTTAGTTTTAAAAAGTGCACTGCATGGAAATTTCTTTTTTTAAGCACTAAATAGAAGTGATATAGATTACTGATCATGGATAGGGCACTTTATTGGGTGCTGTAAGATATAAGGCATCCAATGAAAATGAGTCACAGGATAAGGGGCAAACGGAGAGGGGTTGGGAGTTATCTCAACGACGTGGGAGGACCTCCCTTTCCCCCTCTTGGAAAAACTCTCTTCTGTTTTGTTTGTTTTTTGTGTGTTTTGTCACATTTTATTATTTTAAGGTTCATGAGGTGGGAGGGCGGATGACTTTCCAAGTAGATAGCCCCTTATGGGGGGCGATAAGGAAGGTGGGGGTTGAATGAATGGATGGGCAAACAGGGGGGAGTTAATATAAAATTTTTATGTACCCCATGAACCTTAGGTTCCCTCCATAAAGAGTAGGAAATTGTAAATTGTAAATACCTACCCTAAACTATAATAGAACCCTATATTTTTAGGATTTAGAATAATAGGAGATTTAGGTAGGAGGTAAAGCGCATTTAGACAATCAACTTTTAGGAACACAGCTTGACTAGACCTGATAGACACTTTGTATAAGATAATTATATGGGATTTTGCACTATATACTTTAGGAGTAAAGGGAGGGGGGAGATTTAAGAGAGGGAAATAGGGACTGGGACTGAGGGTTATAGTGGGGGGTAGGAGGGGGGAGGGAGGGAGGAAGAAACACGTTAGAGGGGGTAATGATGCAGGGAACATCACATGAATATGTCAGAGTCTGCCGTGGGAAAAGTATAAAGTGGGATAAAACATTTGGATATAAACTGCCGGTTTCTTTTTCTTAAGGGCTACATGGCAGGGGTGAAGTTGACCTTGACCGCTCTATATGCACCAAATGTACACCAAGACTCGTTTATGAGGAAAGCCCTCACAGGGTTAACAGAATTTGCGGAAGGCAAATTGATTCTTGGGGGAGATTTTAACACCCCCCTGGACCCTAAAATAGATACCTCTTCAGGGACATCATCTGTCCCAGGTGGCACCAGGAGGGGTATAATGCGGAAGTTACACAAACTACAGTTAGTAGATATATGGAGGATTTTACATGCAGGAGAAAGAAATTACACTTTTTTTTCCAATCCCCATCAAGTGTATTCCCACATAGACCTGTTCTTGGTCCCACACTATCTACTCACCTCGGTATCAGATGTATTCATAGGAAGTATAACATGGTCAGACCAATCACCTTGCGTCTCTCCTTGTCTGGCGCTGTTTACTCCCCGGAGAGAAGGTGGCGTCTAAATGAGAGCCTGCTACAGAGCCCTGAAATTTGGGAAAATGTGGCAAAAGAAATGACTGCATATTTTCAGATACATTTTCCGGGGAGTGACCCGGCATAGTATGGGAGGCACATAAGACAATGATCTGGGGGATCCTGATCAAACATGGATCCAGACTAAAGAAAGAGAGAGAAAAACAGATGATAAAATTATTAGAGGAAATTCAGGCCCTGGAACTCCAGCATAAGAGGACACAGGTACCCTCCCTCGGGAGGGATCTGGCCCACTTGAGGTGACAGATTACAGATATTTTGCTCTTTAAAGCTAAAGCGACAATACAAAAGGGCAGGAAGGTAACATATGAACTAGGAGACAAATGCAGTAAATTGTTAGCTGGGAAACTTAAAGGAAGAAGTACGACAGCATACATACCTCAAATAAAAGGGAAGGATGGACAATTAATTTTGTTACCAAAGGATATAGCCCAGACTTTTGGAGAATACTACTCTTCTTTATATAATCTGGCACCATCATCTGCACCCTTGCTGGCACTGCAGGAATACCTTTCCTCAGCATGCCTGCCCCGGTTACCATCCCTAGCACGTCGTAAACTGAAAGCTCCTATTTCAGCGGAGGAGTTGAATGTGGTGATAAAAACGATTAAACCTGGGAAGGCTCCAGGCCCCGACGGATTCACCTTACAATATTATAAAAACTTTTTTCCATTGTTAAGCAATCAGATGGTAAAGGTCTTTAGTGCATTAGGTCAGACTGCCGCACTCCCCCGGACACCCTTTTTGCACACATAACGGTTATTCCAAAAGAGGGGAAGGATCCATCGGAATGCGACAGTTATAGGCCGATTTCATTATTGAACATAGATTTAAAACTTTTTACTAAAGTACTAGCCTCCCGTTTACAACCATTGCTTAATCAGTTGGTTGACTTAGATCAAGTAGGATTTATTCTCTCGTGGGAAGCGAGGGATAATACCATCAAAGTGCTCAATTTGGTCCACCATGCCAATAAGACAAATACCCCCTGCGTTTTCTTGAGTACCGACGCAGAGAAAGCGTTTGATAGAGTGAATTGGCTTTTTTTGTTTGCGGTATTGAGGTATGTTGGCCTGGGAGACCAAATGACCCAGTGGATCGCTAGTGTATATACTACCCCACATGCCACGGTGAGAGTGAATGGAGTATTCTCAAAACCCTTCAAAATTTCAAATGGAATGCATCAGGGATGTCCCCTTTCACCTTTGCTGTTCTTCCTTTCGATAGAGCCCTTACTAAATAAAATTAGACAAAATCCTGGCATTCAGGGACTATGATTAGGAGATGGCAAGTATAAAGTTTCAGCGTATGCAGATGACTTGTTGTTCTCCATGTCTAATCCACATGTTTCACTGCCCAACCTTATGAAGGAGTTTGAACTCTATGGAACCCTATCAAATTTGAAAATAAATTATACCAAATCAGAAGCAATGGGAGTTGCACTGCACCCTACGTCGCGTAACACAATACAACTGAATTTTAACTTTAAATCGGTGTCTGCGGCGCTCAACTACCTGGGTATACATATACCATTAAATGTAGGAAATACATTCAAGGTAAATTTTCCAGTGCTATACAACTCAGTCCTGCTCTTATTAGATAAATGGCACCACAGTTTACACTCATGGTTTGGCCGATGTAATATCATTAAAATGAGTATCCTACCGAAATTTTTTTATCTGTTTCAAGCATTACCGATCACTATTCCAGCAGTCTTTCTGTGCCAAGTTTGCTCCCTTTTAACTAAATTTATATGGGCAAAGAAACGACCAAGGATAAGGAGAGTTCTGATGTTAACCAGGTGTTTTGGCGGAGTAACTGTCCCAGACGTTAAATACTATCAAGCAGTCCATTTGGGAAGGGTGGTGGACTGGTGTAGACATGGAAAATTTAAGTTATGGGTAGACATGGAACAACAGTTCTGCTTGATACCCCTGAGTAGAGCACCTTGGTGCTATGAAACACTACCGATCTCTATTAGAAAGCATCCCACTATAGGACCCACATTCCGAATTAGTGCTAGGATTTGTCGTGATCCCAAATATTCGTCGAGACAATCGCCTTTGTTTCCTATTTTGGGAAACCCTAGTTTCTTGCCAGGTACAGAGGCAGGAGCATTCAATAATCTTCTAGAGAAATAATAAAGGGAAATTGGGACTTTAAATAAAGCGCTTGGATAGTGGAGGTAAATTACACCATGTTTGAATTTCACCATGGAATATTTAATGATATACAAACAATAAAAGTATGGATTTCATGTACATATAAAAAAGCGTATACATGGCATAGGCATAGTAAAAAGGTATAGTTATAACAGCACATGATTCTAGTGATATAGCATAATACTGTAGGCAACAACATGCCAGATACCGACAATTGTACCCATACGGTAAACATACATCCACTGAGTAGAAACAGATAGCATGGTTGAATACATAAGATGGTGGTTCAGTAAGTATGGTTGCGTGTAAGATGTATCTGGGGCATCACAGTAAATCTCAACGCGTTTCGTGGATAGATGTATTTCCACTCATCAGGAGCTGATGTGTCCAAAAATTCCTATGGAATATGTATAGTAGTAAAATAAACCATACTGATAATGTAGAGAGGGTAACAAGGTGAATGAACATCTAGTGTATATAAATATTGAACCAGACACACTAACCACCTCAGACAGCGAGTGCAGTGCATGGCGGTGGGTGCAGGGTGGGCTAGGAACATAATCTCTCCACAGGAGCTGGGGCGGCATATAGATGGATGCGAGAATTGGGCAGAGAAGGGAAGTGCAAAAAAGTGACGAAGATCTCATCAAACGGAGCTGAAGTATAGTTGTTGAAAAAAGCATACCTGGGAACAAAATATTGAGTATATGTATAATTTGTAGTAGTAGTGCTTAGGATATTAATTAGTAATGAACCCAGTAAGTTCCATAGGAGGTGATAATATAAATCTAAATAGTACAAAAAGGTGGTGGTGGGTCTATATCATAAGTGTTATTACATGAATATAAACTTGCAGGGATTGAGTGAGAATGAAATAGTGTGGAGTAAAGAGGACATGGTTTGACTAAAAAAAAAAAAAAACCCTCAGAAAACAGGGTCACCAATAGAAAAAATCTCAACCGACAGTCGCACCCAAGCACCACCAGTGTTCCAGGAGACTGGTGTTCATCAACCCCAGGGGGAGACTAGCCTTGGACACAGCTTGCTCCAGGAGTGGGGTATACATGTATGCCGCCAACCCCACGTGGGTGCAAGCCGAAGGGGGAGGGGCCGCACCTGAACTGAGCAATTACTCAATAGCCGGCGCGAAAATACCCCCTCCAATGGGAACACAATCTTCTAGAGAAGGGCTGCTTTCAGGTATCACATTTCTTGCAGCAGGAGACTTGGCCTACAATTTCTTCCTTGACACAACTGAGGGGGCTCTTTGAAATAAATCTGTGGCAGGCAATACAGCTACAGCATTTTTTTAAGACCCTTGGGACCATCAACAAACTACCAATGTCAATTAACTACATTTGAACTATATTGTGAAAAACAAGAACCTCTCTCCCGGTTGATTTCAAAGATGTATGCGCTTTTAAATGGAGGATTTTGTGATGCCAAGCATTAATAAGTGGGAAACGGATCGTAACAAGATCTTTACCCCAGCTCAGCGTAAGAATATTATCCACCTTTTGGATCGTTGCTGGCGATGTGGGGAGGAGTTAGAGACCCTATTCCATATATTCTGCTCTTGCTCAAAGATCAGACAGTATTGGATAGAGGTCCAGAATATTTCCCAAAAATTTACAGAATTTTTAATACCAGGTGACCCCACCTTTTTTCTGCTTCATTGCTTACAAATTCATTGCAGATGTATAAAAAGTCGGTTCTGTGTCATCTGATTAACACTGCTAAGGCTTGTGTGACCTTGTGTTGGAAGGACTCTAGGCCACCCTCTATTGCAAGGTGGCTCAATAGGGTAAGAGAGATTGGGGTCATGGAGGATTTAGTCCTCTCGGCTCAAAACAGGAAAGAGTAGTACAATAAAACATTGTCAACATGGAATCGATTTATGTACTCTGAGGGGGGGGAGAGAATGATGGAAGTGGTTTCTCAGGGGTAAGGTTCGCCCGCCTGGGTATATTATAAATCTGGAATTCCTCCATCTTGCTGTGAATGGGGTGGGGGATGGGTTTTTTTTTTTTTTTGGTTAGGGGGCATCTTGTACAAGAAAAAATAATGAGGAGGGGTGAAGAATTCAGGAGGGAAAGGTGAGGTACTGGTGATAAATACCTCAAGTCCCTCAAAGACAGTGTAAGTAGAAGATAATAGGTAAAAGATTATTTATAGGTGTATACACTGTGCAATATGAAATTAACCTGAATGTTGTTAAAAGGATATGTTTGTAACTGATGGAATGTGGAGCACTTTTTAATCCATAGCCATGGTACAGCTTTTGATTGACCTTGTATCTGAAGATTAATTGTGAGTAGGCCATGTGGGCTGAGTATTTGGAGCTACTTCTTATATTAGAATGATTGGGCACCAATATTATCCCTATTTTCTGTTGGTTCTCACAGAAATGGTTGAAATGAGTGCTGAGTGCTGCATTACCAGCTGTGAGATGTGCATGTTCACTCTACACTCTGATCCTAATGCCATGTACACATGAGCGGACTTTTGACAGACTAAACTCCGAAGGACTGTTTGACGGACTTTCGACGGAGTTCCGACGCAACAGACTTGCCTACACACGATGACACCAAAGTCTGACTGATTTGAATGTGATGGCGTACGACCAGACTAGAATAAGGAAGTTCATAGCCAGTAGCCAATAGCTTCCCTTGTGTCATTGTTCATCCGTCGGACTAGCATACAGACGAACGGATTTTTCGACCGGACTCGAGTTCGTCGGAAAGATTTGAAACATGTTCTATTTCTAAAGTCCATCTGATTCTTCGACAGCAAAGGTCCCATGAAGCCCACACATGATCAAATTGTCCGGCGGATTCGTGCTGTCGGACCTTTGCTGCCAAAAAGTCCGGTGTGTGTACACGGCATTACGTTCATTGTGGGGTAAAACCTTCTCGCTAGTGCAACTAATCACAAGAAACACATGATTCCACCTTGGTTAGTCCTTGCTGCCACTTAGAGAGATCTGGTCACCTCGGTTCGTGAGTACTACCCATAGTTTTACCTTGTATTTTGAGCTAGTTGTCTCTGCAAAGCAGCATAATATGTCAGATTCCAAACACATAGAAAGAAGCCCCTCCAACTCATGATCCATCAATAGTTCTGGGGCAGCCTGCAGTGATTGCACTCAAGCCTTCAGCCCAGAACATTGTCCCTAGCTTGGGTTTCTACATTACTCTGATGCCCTGTACACACGACCGGTTTTGCCATCGGAATAAACTCTGAAGGTTTTTCTGACGGAGTTCCGACGGAATTCCGCTCAAGCTGTCTTGCATACACACGCTCACACCAAAGTCCGACCATTAAGAATGCGGTGACGTACAACACGTACAACATGACTAGAAAACGGAAGTTCAATAGCCAGTAGCCAATAGCTTCCATCTCGTACTTGCTTCAAAGCATGCGTCATTTTTGGTGTGTTGGAACAGCGTACAGATGAGCGTTTTTTCCATCTGAAAAATATAGAACATGTTCTCTATCTAAGTCTGTCTTAATTTTCGCCGGAAAAAGTCCGATGGGGCATACACATGGTCGGAATATACGATGAAAAGCTCCCATCGGACTCTTTCTGTCAGAAATTCTGCTCGTGTGTATGCGGCATGAGTCTTCCTTAGATATCCTGGGTATGGTCCCTTTCTTGGCTTTATCCTGGGTGGATGTCTTCACAGTTATGCAGGAATTTGTGGGTCAAATTGCAACTTTGATTGCTGAATCTGACCACAAAGGTCATAAGTATATCTCAATGTGTTCACTTCCAGAATCATTATTTAACCTGCCTGCAGCTTTATTTGCCTTTCCACCTTCTGCTGTAGAGGCTCTAAGTGATAAGAGTCCAAAAAATCTTTCCCGTATGATGCTGTCCCTGAGGAGTCACAGGCAGCTGCCATAGCACCCTGACTTAGAGATACCATTTGAGCTCTTGCTGATACAGTGCATGCTACCTTAAAAATGGAAGCGCAGACTGTAGCTTTTACTAGTGCTGTGACATAACTACTGGGATCCTTTAGATGCCCTGAGACTTAAAAAACTTTTCCAATGCATGCACTACTCTCAGACATCTTGCATGGTTTCTTGAAAACTCCTAATAAACTGTTCACACCCCCCAAAGAGGGTCTGACAGTGTCCCATATTAAAAAAGCACTGACCGTTCCTGTAGAGCAGGGATATGCAATTAGCGGACCTCCAGCTGTTGCAAAACTACAAGTCCCATCATGCCTCTGCCTCTGGGTGTCATGCTTGTGGCTGTCAGAGTCTTGCTATGCCTCATGAGACTTGTAGTTCTGCAACAGCTGGAGGTCCGCTAATTGCATATCCCTGCTGTAGAGGATGTGCCATTCTTTAAGGATTCCTAAGATAATCAACCTTTGCAGCCTACAATGATGGAATGGACTACATTAGTGGAATGGACTACATTAGTGGAATGGACTAAACTTTGGAAAAAATATCCAGCTTTCCTCCACACTGATCCACAATTTATAGAGCACTTAGAGCACATGTTGGCAACCATACACTACTGCGCAGACAGGTTAGTGGAAATATCCCACCCTATGTCCCTAATTTCCTGTTAGTGAACATGAGACAAACCCTTTAGGCTAGGTTTCCACTAGTGCGTCCCCAAAGTCGCGCGATTTTACCGCGATTTTACCGCGACTTTTTACCGCGATTTGAAGCAATGCCTGTATCTATAGACCTCAAGTCGCATCAAAGTGGGACCAAAGTAGTGCAGGGACTACTTTGAAGTCGCACAGATATGAACGGTACTCATTGGAAATCATGGGAAACAATTTGTCATGCGACTTTTCAGTCCCAAGTCGCATGAAAAGTCGCACTAGTGGAAACAGAGCCTTAGTTAAAATGATGGTCTACAGAGCAGATATGTAAAAAGTGTATGTTGCATATGTCCTAAAAGGGACGGTGGGCTCCATTCACAAAGCTGTATTTTCCTCTTTAAAATTTGCAGTAAAATAGCTCATAGCGTTTTTGTTTTTTTTTTAAATCACAAAAAAGCTACTAAAATACTGCATGTGGTATTTCATCGAAATATGCAGTATTTATCTGATGAAACCATGCAGTATTTTATCTCATGTGATATCCAGTGGCCATCTGTGTCTCAGTGGAAAACTTTCCCTCTATTCTCTCTATTACTTTTCTGGGGACAACCCAAAATTTGGGATTTTCTTTTACTTTTGCTTTCAATGATAATAGTAAACAGGACAAATATAGAGAGGTGAAAAATTTAAACAGGTGATGCTGTGCTGTCACTTTAAATAGTGTAACATAACAGCCGCAAACACTGATTAGCAAATCCCTGGCTAAAAAGGTGCAATGAATGATAAAGTGATGGTGTTGCGCTGTCAAGTATCAATATATCAAGAAAGGTGATCAAAATGAATATGTGTAAATAAACATCCAAAAGCATATATTATACATACACAGAAAAATAAATAAGTGCAAAGAAAAAATTTATAATAATAATAGCAACAATGTGCAAGTGACCACACTCATGCCAACCATATAAGTGTGCAGTAGCTGATATATATCAGAATATAGTCCAAGTGCACACACAGCAGTGTAAAATGAGGCGAAGGGGCAGGTAGATATACCATCTCTTCCAACCAAAGAATAAGGTGACTGGTGTCTATTTCCTTATAGTTGCTTGTGATACCTCAGTGCTCTCTAGCAGCTTACCTTACTGCTGTAAGGTAACAGCATTAGAAAAAATGGGTCTTTCTCTAGGGGTCCAAGTATCTTGGCCCACCTCCAAGGATGTTTTCAGTAGAAAAAACAGCCTGTGGATCTCTGGGCCTGGAAAAACCTCCTCTATAAAAATCCTAGGGGCCCTACCTGATAAGCTCCTCAATATTGATATGCAAGGAAGAATTCTCCAATAGTATAGTATGTTTATAAAAATTTATTAAGAAACCACTAATTTATTACTCACATTTGAATCAGAAAAACCAACATAAAATGCCACGAGCACTGAGCTCGTCCTTCTGCATCAGTTCCGGTGTGCCTGTCACCCATCCCGACGTGTATCGTCATGCCCATGTTCACACCCCCTCATAGGGGCAATCTCCCTAATAGGGTCACAGACAACAATACAAACCTGACAGGTGTTCTAATCCACCTCCATTCTACCCAAAACGAATAAAAAGTTTTCCCTTTAGAAATCAACCCCAATGATTTCCATTTTTAGGTTTCTATGTATTACTGTTGAGAGAACTAATCCAAAAAGGCAGAGACTACTCAAAATTGGCTATTATATTTTTATATTTCTTAACCACTTCAGCCCCGGAAGAATTTGCCCCCTTAATGACCAGGCCATTCTTTGCGATACGGCACTGCATCGCTTTAACCCAAACAGAATTGATGTCCTTTTTTCCGACAAATAGAACTTTCTTTTGGTAATATTTGACCACCTCTGCGTTTTTTATTTTTTGCGCTATAAACAAACAAAGAGCGTCAATTTTAGAAGAAAAAGCTTTTTTTAACTTTTTTCTATAATACATATCAAAAAAAAAAAATATAGAAAACCAAATGTATTCATCAGTTTAGGCCGATGTATATTGTTCTACATATTTTTGTTAAAAAAAATCTCAATAGGCGTATATTGATTGGTTTGCGAAAAAGTTATTGCGTCTACAAACTATGGAATAGATTTAGGGACTTTCATTTTTTTTAAATTGTTTTTACTAATGGCGATGATCTGCAATTTTTATTTTTTGTTTACAAACTTTTTTATTAGGTATAAAACAGGGAGAAATACGGTACAGTACAAAATGTTGATTATCAAAGGTTTAACATCGATAAATAATCTTCAGTACAGAAGAAATAGAATAGCAATTTTGCAAACAATGGTTGTGCGATTTGGTTATACCACAATAAGATTTTATTTGAGGAAGGTAGAGGTAGATAAAAAGTTATTCCACATTTGTAAGACTATTTGAATGAGTGAACCAAGGATTCCATTTTTTTTCGAATATGTGTTGTGAGTTATTTAGAGTATGGAATATTTTTTCCATAAGGAGGATATTGTTGATCCTTGTTTTAAGTTGAGATAAGGGTAGTGAAGGAGATTTCCAATGATAAGCAATGAGCCAGTGTATGGCAACACATATAGTGTGTATCAATCTTATATGAAAATTATTTAGACCTATGATCGGTGTGAATAGAAGGCAATTTGAAAGGGTGAGGTTGATCTTATTCTTTGATATAATGGAAGCGAAACCTTCAAGAAGTTTCCATATCTGGGATACTTTGTCGCAATGCCAGAAAATATGTGAAAATGAACCTGTATCTATGCAACCTCTAAAGCATGTATGAGGAACTGATGGGAAAATGGCATGAAGTTTTGATGGAGTATAATACCACCGTGTGAAGAGTTTTATTGCTGTTTCTCTAATTGTGATTGATCTCGTGCATTTGAGAAGATTGGAGATGCTATCTGACCAGTTTTCAGCTGAAAGGGTGATATCGCATTCTTGTTCCCATTTAAGCATGTAGGGGTGTTTTTCTGGACTATTAGTGCATAACAGATTTGAGTATATTTCCGAGATTAAGCCTGAGGCTCTTGGGGAATTAATACAAATTTTCTCGAAATATGTGTGAGATAAATTCGATGGAAGTGGAAAATAGGTGTTGTAAAAGTGTCTAATTTGAAGGAATCTTCTAAGTTCACTATTGGGAGTCTTATATTTTACTTTTAATGTTGCAAAGGATATGAAGGAGGCGTCTTCAAACAGTGTTTTGAGTGTGATTAAATTATTGTCAATCCACCATGTGTATTGATCCGTGTCTTGATGTAGTGATAGGAATTTGGGATCGCCAATAAAGGAAGCTAATGGGGGTGTGGTTGATGCCATATTGAATTTCTGATTATGTAATTTCCAGAGTTGGTAAGAATTGGCAACCACCAGATTAAGGTTGGCTAATTTGGGTATTGGTATTTTATGACCCCAAAGTAATCCTGCTAAGGAGTAAGGGAGAATTGATTCAATTTCGAATTTAACCCAGGGGATATTGGGGTTCCGTATGTGCCATTGGGCTAATTGTGACCATCTGGCTGCGAGATAATATAGCCAAAAATCTGGGAGCCCAAAGCCTCCCTCTTTCTGTGATTTATATAGTACTAATTTAGCTATTCTTGGGTGAGAATTAGACCATATAAATTTGTTAACATCTGATTGGAATTTGGAGATCAATGATTTATTAAGTCTGGTTGGAAGAGCACGAAATAAATAAAGTAATTTAGGTAGGAGGGACATTTTTATAGCTGTTATTCTACCTAAAAATGAAATATTAAAGGAAGTCCATAGTTTCATTGTTGATCTTAATCTCTGAAACATGGGGAGAAAGTTTTTGTTGGTTAGATTATTAATATCTGGGGTGAGATGTATACCTAAATATGGGAGAGACTCTGTTGTATATAAGAATTTGAATGAAGAGCGAATGTTGTCTAGTTGTGATGTTGGAATATTAATTGGCAAACCTAATGATTTTGAGACATTTACTGATAATCCAGAAAGGGACGAGAAGATTTTTAGTGTTTGTAATAGATTTGGCAAGGTTATGTTAGGTTGTGTTAAAAACAGGATCATATCATCAGCATACATACTGAGTTTGTATGTGTGATTATTCGCTGTGTAACCTTTAATATCTGGGTTGTGTAAAATAGCGGTAGCTAATGGTTCTATGGCAAGGGCGAATAAAAGGGGAGAAAGGGGGCATCCCTGTCTCGTTCCTTTTCCTATCTTAAAGAAATCGGAGTTACAACCGGGTAATCTTATCCTAGTGGCCGGATTATGGTAGAGTGCATGAAAGGCGTGTATGAATGCTCCATTAAAACCATATTTTTGTAAAACTAGATCTAAATAATTCCAGGTTACGCTATCGAAAGCTTTGTTAATGTCTAGACTTAAAAGGAGTACAGGGTTTGATTTGATATTGGCGTCTTGAATTATGTTTGTAACTAGTCTAATGTTATCTGTAATTTGCCTACCTGGGATAAAACCTGATTGGAAAGGGGATATTAAGGAGGGGATTATTGTTGCTAATCTATTTGCTAAAAGTCTGCTAAAGATCTTGAGGTCGTTATTGATAACGGAGATTGGTCTATAATTTTGGGGTAATGTGTGATCTTTATTCGGTTTCGGGATTAAGGACATATTAGCCAATAGCATTTCCTCTGGGAAATGGTCGCCATTTAAGATTTTATTAAATAAAGTGGTAAGATGAGGGATTAGGAGTTGATGGAATTGTTTATAATAAAAAGAGGAGAATCCGTCTGGACCAGGGGCAGAACCCCTTTTAAGGGATTTGATGATATGGAGAATTTCCTCATCTGTGCAGGGAGCATTCAAGAGGTCTGACTGTGTAGGGGATAATGAAGGGGCTGAAATATTATCCAACCATGATATTGTTGAGGGAGGGATTGGTGAAGAAGGTTTGGATAAAAGTTCTGAATAAAATTTTGAAAAGATTGTTAAAACGTCTTGTGGGTGGGTAACTAATTGATTGGTGTTATTTTTTAGCTTGTAGACGTGGGTGGGTTTAATAGAATTATTTAATTTCCAGGCAAACATTGTTGAATAGGAGTTACTTGAGAGGAAAAATTTGGCTTTGGACCAACGGAGAGCCTTCTCTGCTTTAAATGTAAGTATAGAATCTAGTTCATGGCGTTTTTGAGATATTATATTAAAGACATCTGGATCATGTGTGTTGGTGTGATCTCTATAAAGTTTTTGGAGATCCAGTGTGAGGGAGTGTCTTTTTGCCCATTTTTCTTTATTGGCTTGAGCTGCCATTTTAATAAGACGACCTCTTAGAACCGCTTTGTGAGCTAGCCACAAAGTAGTAGGGGATATACCTGGTGTGTTGTTCAGTGTGAAATAATCTATAATTGCAGAGGTTATTTCTTGTTGGTGGGTAGGTTCTGTTAATAAAGATTCGTTGAGTCTCCATGAGTAAGGTGTTGAGGTAAGACCTATAAAATGTGTGTTAAGAGTGGTTATCTGATGGTCTGACCATGTACATGGGAGGATGAGTGCTTCACGTGCGTTAGATAGGATTATTGGGGTACATAAGATGTAGTCTAAACGAGAATATGAATCATGTGGGTGAGAATAAAAAGTGTATTCACGTGCACCCACGTTTAATGCTCTCCATGAATCAATAAGTTGTAGATCGTTTATGTGTTTAGATGTTGTTTTTGAGAAAGTTCTAGAATTTATGTTGTGTCTGCTACGATCTAAATTAGGTTGAGCAACTGAATTAAAGTCTCCACCCATAATAATGTGTGGTGAATGATAGCGTTGCAGGGTGTTGATGAGTGAAGAATGTGGTTTGAGTATCATTTGGTGCATAAACATTAGCTATTGTTAGTTCTCTACCAGAGAGAAATCCCTTGAGTATAATAAATCTACTGTCTGGGTCCTTGTAGACCTGTTGGACATCAAATGGTAAAGATTGGTGAATAAAGATGGCTACACTTTTGGTTTTAGAGGAAGATGAAGTGTAGAATGATTGATTATATGCTTTATGAAAGAAGTTTGGATGATTGTCCTTCATAAAGTGAGTTTCCTGCAAAAGGATTATTTTTGCGTTTAATTTTTTATATGGCAGAAAAGCTTTTTTCCTTTTATTTGGGGAATTAAATCCTTGTACATTATGTGAGATAGTTACAATGGTCATGGTGGTATGTGTTTTTTTGAAACTCTGACAGAAAGTAATAGTGTGTATTGAATAAAAGAATCAGAAATAGTATTACATGTACAACCTTGAGATATTATTTCTGTATATGAACCGTTGCAAGAAATGTTAATGGAAAAAGCAATTCCGCTACTTCTGTTAAGGCTAATAAAAAATATAAACCTTGTACCATGCGTTTTCTTGTCTGAGATATTAAAGAAAATTTTGATAAACCTTGTGAATTGTACCTTATATCCGTTATAGGAAAATACCATGGGGTTGGGAAAGACAGAAGTCTCCAACCGACTGAGAACCCATATGAGACCGCAATGTCTCAAACTCAGTCTTAGCAATTTGTATGTCAAAATATTGGTGATGAGAAAAATAACAAATAGTAATATAGAATGTTGAAACAATAGATGTAAATCAATATATCTGAAAAACTTGTGATGTCTCCTAAAAACTGGAGAATGGGTAACGACTGAGAGGGGGTGATTCATGTCGACATGTGGGCAAACGGCCGCCATTAATATTTGTTATATTGATACTAGTGCATCAAAAAGGGAAAAAAAAAAAAAAAAAAACCCCTAGGAGGACCACCAAAGATATTTGACTAAAAGCATATGCATGTTTTATGCAACTGAGCTTGCTTCTATTACTAAAGGCACTGTAAAATGTTATTTATAAAAAAATTTAAGATAGGCCCAACATCTACTAATGTAAAAGTATTGATAGCTGGCATGTATCCATTATCAGCATGTATACTTTTACAGAAAGGTTAGCGGTATTGGTTGTATCTATGCTACATATGTTATCCATAAAACTGATCATTCTAAGGTCATTTACATTGGAAACAGCATAGAAACAGGATTTAAATTCAAGAATATCATAACTTGCCAACTAACGAAGAAGTTACAACTGTAAAATTTTGAATTAGAACACATACAAGGTAGTTAGATATCTCCAAAAATAAAGATGAAAAAATTGGACGTACTACCATATATTATCACAAGATGTCAGCGTTGCTATTATTTTATGATTTGGTATGTGAGTTGTATAAAGGTGAGTGGTATATACTCACAGTCCCCGTGAAGAGCTGAAGATGTCAGTGATGAATCTTTTGGGGACCATAACACTAACATTAGCTGCTAAAGGAAGTTGAGGAGGTTAATTGTATAGGAACATTATAGAAGCCTGTAATAAATTCGGCCTGAAAAAAGAACATGGGAAAAAAAAAAAAAAAATTGAAAATTTTAGAACAAACCAGAAAACAGGCATACTTAAGTTTGAGAGAAAAAAGTAATGTAGGAAGAGAGCCAATTGGATCTCAAATGTTCAGTGTGAATGACTGACTCAGAAGGCTCATCAAAGGTGCCTAATGTTCACTAGGACTCCATTGGCCCGCTTCATGTCTAGGTCTGCGTCTATCCCCTCTAAGTGAAGGAGTGTTCCATATCGGGGCTTGCCTGGGTGTAGATGGGGTGCGTGGAGGATTGTTGGGGTTCCACAATCCTAATTTGATGAGAATATCTTGGCCTTCAGGGATCGAGGTGGCAATATAAGTTGTGCCATTGTGCGGGATAATCAGCTTAAAAGGGAAACCCCATCTGTATCTGATTCTGGCTGTGGAAAGAATTGTGGTAATTTCTTTCATTTTCCTGCGTCTGTCCAGGGTAGCTTGGGAGATATCTGGGTATAGCTGCAAATGTACTCCATCGAGAGTGATATTTCTAAGACTCCTTGCGGCTCTCATTATTTCTTCCTTCACCAAGAAATCTTTCATACAGAGGATTATATCTCGGGGAGGTTTGTCAGGAGGAGGTTTGGCTCTTAAGGCACGGTGTATGCGATCGCACGTGAAGGACTGGGGATTTTGCTCTGGTAACAGCGACAGGAACAATTTAGTAGAATATGCAGGTAAATCAGTGATAGTTTCTGGGGCGCCTCTTATTCTGATATTGTTCCTTCTGTTCCTGTTATCTAAATCTTCCACGTGCGCTTGCAGTTGCGCAAAAGCTGATGAGAGGTTATCATGCTCCCTGGATAAATCATTAAAAGTAATTGCGAGTTCGTCATGTTTATTTTCAAGCAAATCAGTGCGGGAGCCTAGGGCAGCTATTTCTTGGGACAAAGTGGAGGTAGATTTTTGCAGTTCTGTTTGAAATTTAGTGAGTAACTTAGTGCACAGTACATCTAAGCTGATGTCCAGTTCAGCTTTTGAAAGGGGGGTGTACTCACTGTTTCCTGGTAATTGGCAGCCTGATGCTGATGCCATGAGGTTCTGTTGTAATTCAGCAGGGGAGTGAGACTCTGCAGAGGAGTGCAGGGAGCCGGCGCCATCTTGTGACATGCTGCCTCTCTTCACAGAGCTCCGGCGGTATTGTAAAGGGGTTTTTTGCGGTCCTCCTCTACCCCTCTTCCTCGGGGCAGGCATGCACTATGTCGGGGGAGTGGGGATGTCTCTGATTGAGCCAGTTGCGGGTGATTTTATCCCCGTTTAATGCGGCCGCTTGCCCGGGAACGACGGAGCTCTCCTTAGCTACGTCCGCTCCTCTCCATGCCGCGCATGCGCCCCCTGATCTGCAATTTTTAGCGGGACTGCGACATTGCTGTGGACAAATCTGATCCCAAATGAAACTTTTTGGGGACCAGTGACATTATTACATTGATCAGTGCTATAACAATGCACTGATTGATGTAAAAATGACACTGGCAGGGAAGGGGTTAACACTAGTGGACGATCAAGGGGTTAACGGTGTTCCCTAGGTGTGTTCTAACTGTAGGGGGATGGGCTGCCAGGGACATGACAGAGATCACTGTTCCCAATGACTGGGAACAGAAGATCTCTGACATGTCATCTGTCAGAATGGGGATCCACTTGTTTACAAAGGTAGATCCCCATTCTGTGCCGCTCCCACAGCTTGTAATGCTACGGTGATTTGCGCAGGAGAGCCAACCTGCCGCCGTATACGGCGGCTGGTCGGCAAGTAGTTAAATACCGCATGCCTGGTCCACTACTTAATTACCGCATGCATTCAATTATTTACACTTCTGTCAATTGGCTTTAACCCCTATTTCATGCGATATTTACTGACAGTTTTGAGCATTTTACGGCAAATACCACAAATGGCATAGTGAATTGACAGTTGCAGGATCGCATGTGATATTTAGGGAAAATATGTCCGGACACCTACATACTGCATATGATCTGGTTCTGTGAATGGAGCTCAGCGTCTCTTTGGCGCTGCATTGGACAACCTTATCTAGGCCTCAAGCTATGAAGAGTTACCCACTTTTTGAGGCCAAGAAAAGTTCTTTTCATTAATCAACATCTAAGGCCAGACTCAAGCTAAAAGCTCTGTTTAGACACAAATCCTGGACCTGTAAATCCCCCAAACCTGCAGACAACTCCTCTTCAGCATGAAGGGATGCCTTTGTGGAAACTTGGTCAGACAGAATCTCAGATGTCTGGGAACAGGAGGTAGATTCCAGGGGCTACAAACTATCTTTCTGCGCTCAGCCCCCCTTCCATGTATTTCAACCTTCCTGTGTCACCAACCAGCCCCTGCAAGTCTTCTGGATCAAGAGGTTATTGCTGCAGTTTCTGTGGCAGGAAGTTTACAGGGATTTTATTCCAATTTTTTCAAAGTTCCCAAACCAAAAAGGATGGGATCTTCCTTTAAAAGCACCCTCTACTGGATCTGGAAGTGCTTCTTTGGCTTTTCAGCAACAGGCAACTGTTTCCCAGATGAAGGTTGTTACCTGGTCTTATGTTAATACATTCTCAAGTCAGTAAAGGTTTTCAACTTTTATCCGGTGTATGTTCAGACCTCATATAACAGTTTTAGGCATAAGATCTTTTTTGGAGGCAGTTGTTTGAGCTGCAAACAGTCCCCAGTTTATTCTGTTTTTAGTGGGGATGTTAGCATTTTAACCACTTTAATACAGGGCACTTATACACCTTACTGCCCAGACCAATTTTCAACTTTCAGTGCAGTCGCAGTTTGAATGACAATTACGCGGTCATGCTACACTGTACCCAAACTAAATTTTTATCATTTTGTTCCCACAAATAGAGCTTTATTTTGGTGGTATTTGATCACCTCTGCGGTTTTTATTTTTTGCTAAACAAATAAAAAAAATAAATAGGTTTTCTCTTTCACTGATGGGCACTGATAAGGCGGCACTGACAGGCACTGATACGGTGGCACCGATGAGGTGGCACCAATGAGCGGGCACTGATGATGGGCACTGATATGCGGCACTGATATGCAGCACTGATGGACATTGATAGGCGGCACTGATGGGCACTCATGGGTGGCACTGGTTGGCACTGATGGGCACTGATAGGTGACACTGATGGGCACTGAAAGGCAGCACTGCTGGGCACTGAAAGGCGGCACTGATATCAAAAGAATATATTTTGCTCTAACCATATAAAGATCCAAACAGGTGCAGCTGCTCGTGTAAGTCAAAAATACAAAAAAAAAACAAAAGAATAATGGAAAATTACAAGCGCTCCACCAATGAATATATATTGCCATACAATGTATACAACAGCTTTATCCACGTGATTTACCACTATTTTTGTGAAGAAATAAATGAAAAAATAAATAAAAAATTGTGATACATTGTTGTACCTAGTGTTTATACATCACAAATACAGAGCAACTAAGTTACTCTATATACTAGTAACCTAATGCCAACATATTTAAATGAAATCCTTTTCAGAACTGTGAAATAATTATGTGCCTTTTAGAACTAGTGTTATTGTGAAAAAATAAATTATGTTGATCTATGTGCTCAGCAATCTAATTGCTCCCACTTCACACACCAATTAAATTAATAATTGTTCCTCTGCAAAAAAAAAAAAATTCTTATAAATATACACCCTCCTGATATATCATAAACAATAAAGTCCATGTGAGGATATCTTGTATTGTGGATCAGCCATGAATCTTCCGCTTTGACACACACAGATGATCTTCCCACTTTAGGAAAAGTAAAAATGCTCGCTTACCGAATCTGTTGGATCTCAGATTATAGAGATCTAAAAGGCTTGTTGCATTTGCCTGCCGGCTTCTGTGATCTCCACCTGGGCAACACTCAAGAAAGCTGTCTTCTCTTCCTTCAGTGGAACAGCAAACAAACACTTGTTTAAGGTTCAGGTGTTGATTTCCACAACTGCGGGAGGGGAGATCAATTATCTTCCCTGGATCCTCCACATATCCAGACCCCTCAATGAAGACAAAACGGGGGAGACTCCATAGTGATAAAAAAAGCAATAGCTTACAGGCAGCAGAGGGTTGAGCCTTCTTACTGCATGGGGAAAAAATGAATAAAACGTGATGGCATTACAGCCACTTGCTCCATCCGACGCAGGTTTCCCCTCAACAGGCTTCTACTGGGAACGGAGACATAGATAGACTCTGGCTCAGCACGTTTATATATTCAGATGGCAGGAGTGATTTAAGCTTTTCCTCCAGTTGTCACTTAGCACACTGTTATTTTTCTTCCTACCTTATTCAAAAAATAACTAAAACATACTTAAAAATATCCAAAAAATATCCTCTTTCATCCTCGCATAGAGACAGGACCGAAAAAAAGGAATAAAACCTAAAAAATTATTTCAAAATACACTTTTCTAGGATTACATCCAAAAATGTATTTACTGGATATTTTCAATTTTCCTTTTTAGTTTTGCATTTCCAGTTGATTATATATATACATATACCTGAAAAATATCTGAATTTTTGTTACAAAGACCCACTTCAGATAATATATATTCATGACATATCAGATATATAATTAGGGATTCATGTTGAGGGTTGTGCAGCAGTTCCACCCCACTTATCCTGAATCCATAGCATATATATATAAACTTATTCATAAAATATGAAAAAAAAAAAAAAAAAATCGAAAAAAAAATTATTTAAAAAGTTTAAAAGTGAAAAATTAAAAATAAAAATATTTGCCAACATTAAAAAGGCATCGCTGTTATTATCTCAATATAATCAGTTAATATCACAAAAATCAGATTAATAAGGTCTACCAGAGAGTAAATATCTGAATATAGGATATATGACTAAAAATAAGAAATTCTTTATTTATCTATTATCAATGTAGCAATTAATGTCCCATTCTACATTGAGTCCTAGGGGATTATAACACTGGAGGTCATATATCCACCTAGTTTCACGACGAGAGATAATCCTACTTAAATTGCTTCCTCTCCAGTGGGGGGTGTATTTTTCTATTGCTATTACTTTAAGAAGAGTTGTGTTTCTATTATGGTGTGTTCTAAAATGTTTTGACACACTGTGTCCTAAAAAACCTCTTCTAATATTGCTCAGATGTTCTCCTATTCTGATATTAAGAGCGCGGGTTGTCTTCCTAATATACTGTAACCCGCATGGGCAAATGAGCAAATAGACCACTCCCACTGTTCCACTCATGATAAATTCTTTAATATCATATACTTTACTCGTAACATTAGAAGCAAAAGTGGAAGTTTTAATCGTTTGGGAGGTTTTACAAACCTTACACCTTTTGCATGGATAGAAGCCCCTAAGATCACCAAACATGCTGATCCTAGAGGGTTGATCAATTGCACTGGGTGCCAGTTTGTCTTTTAGGGCCTTGTTTCCCTATAGATAATATTGGGTCTGCTAGGTAAAAGAAGACCTAGAATTGCATCTCCTTTAAGAACATTCCAATGTTTCTTCATTATTCTATTCACCCACCAATGCTGTGAGGAGAAGGTGGTGATAAAGGCCCATTCATAGCTATTCTTTTTACCATCTTTTAAGTTCTTATTTTTGGGCCTCAGGAGTTGCTCTCTTTCTATATTAGCTGTTTTAAGAAGCTCTTCTTCCAATATTTTAGGATCATATCCCTTATTCTCAAACCGTTTTTTTAAAACCTGGGCTTGCATATAAAAATCCTCGATATGTGAACAGTTTCTTCTTATCCATTGAAATTGGCTTTTTGGTATGGCTTTAAGTCAATTAGGATGATGACAGCTCCCGATAGGATTGTATCCATTCCTATCGGTCACTTTGAGAAACGTTTTTGTAACTAATTGCCCCGCATTTTTAAAAATCGTGAGATCAAGAAAATTAATAGATGTTTTGCTATATTCATACGTAAAACCAATGCCCCATAGATTAGAATTAACCTTATTCATAAAGGACTTCAATGTTTCCGCGTTCCCCTTTCCAGAGGAAGAAGGCATCATTAATGAATCTACGTCAAAACAATAGGTCATTTTCCCATAATGCCATTATTCTAATTTCGGAAGATGGTTATATATATATATATATTATATTTTTTTTCTATTCTGTTCCATTGTTTTTCTATGCTATTCTTTTCTATTCTATTCTAAACTTTTCTATTCGAATTTGAATTAATTCTATACGATATTCAAATTTGGGAAGATGGCTTCTGAAATTCAAATTTCGTTTAGAACTAAATACGGTATATATTCCGAAATTTGAATTTCATATAGACTGAAATCAAATTTGAATAGAAAAGATTAGAATAGAAAATAATAGAAAGGAATAGACTAGAAAAACAATAGAACAGAATAGAATAAAATATAATATATATATATATATATATATATATATATATATATATATATATATATATATATATATATATATATATTATATTTTATTCTATTCTGTTCTATTGTTTTTCTATGCTATTCTTTTCTATTATTTTCTATTCTATTCTAATCTTTTTCTATTCAAATTTGATTTCAGTCTATATGAAATTCAAATTTCGGAATATATACCGTATTTATCGGCATATAACACGCACCTTTTTCCCCTTAAAATCAGGGGAAAATCGTGGGTGCGTGTTATACGCCGATCCCCTGCTGACTGTGAGCGGAGGAGCGAGCACCGCCGGCATACATACAGAGCCGAGTGTACTCAGCTAGGTTCGGCTAGCTCCGCTCACAGTCACGCCCAGTCCCGCCCTATGATGGACATAACACAGGGACTGGGCGTGACTGTGAGTGGAGCTAGCCGAACCTAGCCGAGTGCACTCGGCTATGTATGTATATCGGCGGCACTCGGCTCCGCCCACAGGACTACGAAAGGAGCCGAGAGACACAAGACCAGCTCTGTGTCTCTCAGCAGTGCCATATTTAAGAACTGTAGTGACACTGACAAGTCTGCAGTGTCACTGGGCAAGGCTGCAAATGACACTGAAAGGCTGCAAATGACACTACAAGGCTGCAGATGACACTACAAGGCTGCAAATGACACTACAAGGCTGCAGATTACACTGACAAGGCTGAAAATGACACTACAAGGCTGCAGATGGACACTGATAAGGCTGCATTGATGGACATTTAGATGTTTTTTTCCCTAAAAAGTTTTTTCCTTAAAATTCCCTCCTAAACTTGGGGTGCGTGTTATACGCCAGCGCGTGTTATACGCCGATAAGTACGGTATATATATTTTTCTATTCTGTTCCATTGTTTTTCTATGCTATCCTTTTCTATTCTATTCTAAACTTTTCTATTCGAATCGATGGCTTCTGAAATTCAAATTTCGTATAGAATGAATTTGGAACAATATATTTTATTCTTTTCTGTTCTATTGTTATTCTGGTACAGAATGAATTTGAATAGAAAAGACTAGAATAGAATATATTATATTTTATATTCTGTTCTATTGTTTTTCTATGCTATTCTTTTATATTATGTTCTATTCTATTCTAATCTTTTCTATTCGAATTCATATTCACTCTATACCAAATTCTAATTTCGGAAGATGATTATATATATATATATATATATATATATATATATATATATATATATATATATATATATATATAAATAACATCTTACAAAATTTGAATTTCGTATAGAATGAATTACGAATTCAAATAGAAAAGAATAGAATAGAAAATAATATATATAAATAATATATAAATATAATATATATTTATAATATATATATAAACCATCTTATGAAATTCGAATTTCGTATAAAATTTATTCGAATTTGAATAGAAAAGATTAGAATAGAGTAGAAAAGAATAGACTAGAAAAACAATAGAACAGAATAGAGTGAAAGCAACCGGGTGGGACTTTGCATGAGGATATAGGGGCCGTTCGACGCCCCTCCTCCATCCCAATTGTATAGTAAAGTAGAGGGAGAACAGGTGTGGGACTTTAAACAAGGCACATGGGAACAAAGGTATGAGTTGAGTAAAATTTGCATTTTAATGATAAAAAGAGTTTAAACAGAAGGTCATACAGTACATCACTGAGCATAAAAGATGGTACATAAATAGTTTTGCAAATTGATACAGTACATAATTAGGCACATAGCTCTACATATGTTGGCACTTGGCTCTCAAGTATTAGAAATTAAAAAGTATAATCAAAACTAAAGCATCACAATTAGCAGATATAAACCAATGGGTACATATTAATAGGAACGTGTCAAAAGTAGCAAATAAAAAACCAATGGGTGCAAATTAATGGGAACATTATATGCGTATGGGTTCATGTGGTGTACACCTAACGGTAGATAGAAGCTCTACGTCGTAACGTCGTTTCGGGGCCTTATAGCCACTCATCAGGAGCGATACCGAGGTGGTACCTATGGATTGGGGAAATAGCGGTAATGAAAATTGAAAGAATGCAAAAAAGAAAGAAAGAAAAAGAAATGTAGGATATGAATATCATACTGTAGGTGGTAGAAATGGACTCACAGTGATGCATGCGTGGAAGTGATGCAGCCCAGGGCGCCACGCCAACCGTAGATGCCCTGTCCCGAAGCTGAGGGGGCATGGTCCGATGGACAAGACCAACGCACCGAACACTGCAGGTGTGGTCATGGTGTGGGAGCTAGGAGTGTGGGTAGAGAGGTGGTCGCTGAGTGAGAAAAATGGATGCTGAGTGTCTGTGTGGAGAAAAACATATAAATACATAAAAATGTGAGGGAAAAGAAGAGAAAGATGAAGGAAGGAAGGAAAAGATAGCAAAGAACTGGAATCAGAGACATAAGGTGACGAAAACAGGAAAGGAAAAGAAAAAGAAAAGTAGGGCAAAGCGACATAGTGAGAAGGAAGGAGAGCACAGAAACAGGGAGTGAAGAACTTCCTAGTGAAGGAACTGAGAGAGAGAGAAAAGGAAAGAGAAAAGGGGGTGAAAAAGAATGCAGAAAAACATACCTGTGCAAAAACAAGTAAGGGCGTGGATGCCGGCTGTGAGATGTGCAGTAAAGTGGTGGGGGCTGGAAGGACAAGAAGGGGGAACCACAGCCTGGAGGGACGCTGCCGCGGTACATGCAACCAGAGAGGGCCCCCAACGTCAATTATATTATATATTATATATATTATATTTTATTCTGTTCTGTTCTATTGTTTGTTTAGTCTATTCTTTTCTATTATTTTCTATTCTAATCTTTTCTATTTAAATTTGAATTCATTCTATACAAAATTCAAATTTCAAAAGCCATCTTCTGAAATTCGAATTTCACATAGAATGAATTCAAATTCGAATAGAAAAGTTTAGAATAGAATAGAAAAGAATGGCATATAAAAACAATGGAACAGAATAGAAAAAAATATAATATATATATTATATTTTATTCTTTTCTGTTCTATTGTTTTTCTAGTCTATTCTTTTCTATTATTTTCTATTCTAATCTTTTCTATTCAAATTCAAATTCATTCTATACGAAACTTGAACTTCAGAAGCCATGTTCCAAAATTCAAATTTCGTATAGAATTAATTTGAATTTGAATAGAAAAGACTATTATAGAATGGAAAATAATAGAAAAGAAAAGCATAGAAAAACGATGGAACCGAGTAATAAAGAAAATATTAGATATGTATGTATATATATAAATATATATATATATATATATATATATATATATATATATATATATATATATATATATATATATATAAAAATATATATATACCGTATTTATCGGCGTATAACACGCGCCGGCGTATAACACGCACCCCAAGTTTAGGAGGGAATTTTAATTAAAAAAACTTTTAGGAGGGAAGTTTAAGGAAAAAAAACTTACATTTAAATGCCCATCAATGCAGCCTCATCAGTGTTCATCTGCAGCCTTTCCCCAGTGTCCAGTGCAGCCTTGTCAGTGCAGCTTTGCCCCAGTGCAGCCTTGTCCCCAGTGCAGCTTTGCCCCAGTGCAGCCTTGTCCCCAGTGTAGCCTTGTCCCCAGTGCAGCTTTGCCCCAGTGCAGCCTTGTCCCCAGTGCAGCTTTGCCCCAGTTCAGCTTTGCCCCAGTGCAGCCTTGTCCCCAGTGCAGCCTTGTCCCCAGTGCAGCCTTGTCCCCAGTGCAGCTTTGCCCCAGTGCAGCCTTGTCCCCAGTGCAGCTTTGCCCCAGTGCAGCTTTGCCCCAGTGCAGCCTTGTCCCCAGTGGTCCGTGCAGCCTTGTCGCCGCCGACATACAAACGTTTAGTTTGTATTTTTAAACATGGCGCCGCGGAGTTCGGAGGGACTCGGGGGCGCTCGTTCAGCTGAACGAGCGCCGCCGAGGACACAGTGACTGGGCGGAGCCGAGATACACATATCAGATACATAACAGAGGTCCAATGGCGGGACTGGGCGTGACTGTGAACGGCACCGAGAAAAGCCGAGAACCCTCGGCTATGTGTATCTCGGCTCCGCCCAGTCACTGTGTCCTCGGCGGCGCTCGTTCAGCTGAACGAGCGCCCCCGAGTCCCTCCGAACTCCGCGGCGCCATGTTTAAAAATACAAGCTATGTGAATGTCGGCGGCGATCGCGGCGATCGCGGCGATCGCTCCGACAGATCACAAAATAGCGGGGATCGGCGTATAACACGCACCCACAATTTTCCCCTTATTTTAAGGGGAAAAAAGTGCGTGTTATATATATATATATAATATATATATATATATATATATATATATATATATATATATATATATATATATTCTATTGCTTTATTATTTTATATTCTATGTTATTGTATTTTAGAAAATCGTTTTCTATTTGTTTCAAATTCGATTCGAATTTGTTTTTGAATTTGTTTTTCTCGGATTCGTTTAAATTTGCTACTTTTGTAATTCGGAAATTCAGATGCATATGAATTTCTGAATAATGAAAAATTTGTCTGAATTTCGATTCGGAACGAAACGAAATGCACATGTCTAGTCCCTTTATCAGCTTTGTTGCCCTTCCCTATACTCGCTCCATTTTCAGCACATCCTTCTTGAGGACTGGAGCCCAGAACTGAACGGCATACTCCAGGCGCAGCCGGACCAGAGTCTTGTAGAGTGGGAGCATTATCATTTTATCTCTGGAGTTAATTCCCTTTTTTTTCACAAAAAGTTTTTATTAGGAAATTTTCATAGGCATTACATAAAGCACAATAACAAACATGTGTGAACAAATATCAGAGATCAATCACTCGTAGAAAAAACAAACCAATAGGCAGTGCCCAATACTCCTACACCATAATAGGGCTAGACAGAAAATTCCTAGGGTTCCCTGAAGACGTTGTCAAGGCATAATTAAGTGGAGTAGGATTGCGGCCGTGCATTATAAACCTATTAATGCTTTTAGGGGATCGGGCCAGAGCAAAAAAGCATAAGGTAGCATAAAGTTGTAGTATAAGTCGTGTAAAGAAGATGGGTAGCATCTTACCCCAGTTCGGCACACTACACCAACTCTTTCCTTATAGAGAATCGATATGGGGAGACAAGGAGGGACGGAAGGGAGGGAATGAGGGAGAGAGGAAAGCGCAGAGTAAGGGAGGGAGAGAAAGAAGAGGAGGACACAGAAAAAAGAGAAGAGGGGGAGTGTGGGAGGTGGGCTCCCAGAGGGTTGCGTGAAGAAGGGGTGGGGGAACCACCAGCTACCCTCCCCAGCTGCCCCTGGGCAATGCACTGGATATATAGGATCTATTGCTCCCTTGGGTCTGATGTATCCCAAGGGCCTAGACCTGTCTTGCTCTGGTCAAGTAGTCTCCTGTAGTAGTTCTTGGTATCAATTTGAATTCCGGTATTCATACTAGTAATTCCCTTTTTAATGCATGCCAATATTCTATTGGCTTTGCTTGCAGCAGCTTGGCATTGCATGCCGTTGCTGAGCCTGTCATCTACTAGGACCCCCAGGTCCTTTTCCATCCTAGATTCCCCCAGTGGTTCTCCCCTAGTGAGTAGATTCCATTCATGTTTTTGCCACCTGTTCTGGGGCGGGGCTCCGGCTCTGCCCCCGCCCCAAAGCACCTTGTCCCCATGTTGATGAGGACAAGGGCCTCTTCCCAACAACCCTGGCCGGTGGTTGTCGGGGGCTGTGGCCGGGGGGGCTTATTGGAATTTGGAAGCCCCCTTTAACAAGGGTGCCCCAGATCCTGCCCCCCCTTGTGAATGAGTACCCCTACCCATTCACCAAAAAAAGTAGTGTAGTGTGACAAAAGACAATAGCCAGTTTTTGACAAGTCCTTTGTTAAAAATGTCTTCTTCTTTCCCCGCTTCTTCCTCCGGTCTTCTCCTTTTTCATCCGGTCCTCCTCCGGCTTCTTCTTCCCCAGTTCTTCCTCCGGTCTCCTCCTTCCCTTGCTTCTTCCTCCAGTCTTCTTCTCCTTCCACTGCCGCCTCCGACCTGCTGAAGATACGAAAACGCTGCGGCCCGCTGATCTGTCAGCTTCCATGGCACACATTTCATATATAACTATGGGGTGTGGCCACCAGATGGCATCATCCAGAGACTCCGCCCCCTTGTGACATCACGGATCCATCATTCCCCGGTGGCGAACTCACAAAGGGCGCTGAATGGTCCCTGAATGACTACATCCGCCCCATCGCAGCAGGTTCTTTTTTTTAATTTTCAGCGGGAGCAGCGGCAGAGGAAGAAGAAGACCGGAGGAGGAAGCGAGGGAAGAATAAGCCAGAGGGAGGATGAAGGAGAAGGCTGGAGGAAGAAGGGCAAGATGCATGGGGGACCCCAAAGCACCCTCCCTATGTTGAGGGCATGCAGCCTGGTACAGTTCAGGAGGTGGGCGCTCGCTTGTCCCCCTCCTTTCCTGACCTCCAGGCTGCTTGCTCAGATAAGAGCCTGGTATGGACTGGGGGGACCCCATGCTGTTTTTTTATTTATTTTTTAATAGCGGGGTCCTGGCAATTGTAGTCACAAGTCATTTTAAATGAGATTTTTTTTCTTTAGAAATATCAGTTTTGCTGTAGCATGTTCTGTATATGCTACAAATGCACCATTTTACAGGCACATTAAGGGGGGGCCCCACGCATGAAATTTAACCACTTCAATACCAGGCACTTATGCACCTTCCCGCCCAGACCAATTTTCAGCTTTCAGCACTCTCACACTTTGAATGACAATTACTCAGTCATGCTACACTGTATCCAAACAAAATGTTTATCATTTTTTTCTAACAAATAGAGCTTTATTTTGGTGGTATTTAATCACCACTGGGTTTTTTATTTTTTGCGATATAAGCGAAAAAACTGTGAAAATTTTGAAAAAAACACTTTTTTTAGTTTCTATTGTAAAATTTTGCAAATAAGTAATTTTTCTTCATAAATTTGTGCCAAAATTTATACTGCTACATACCTTTGGTAAAAATAACCCAAATTAGTGTTGGTGGTGCCAATCACTGAAAATTTATCACATCTGATCACACCTGATGTACTGAAGGCCTATCTCATTTCTTGAGACAGTAACAAGCCAGGAAAGTACAAATACCCCCCAAATGACCCCTTTTTGGAAAGTAGACAGTCCAAGGTATTTACTAAGAAGCATGGTGAGTTTTTTGAAATTGTGATTTTTTCCCACAATTCTTGGGAAAATTAAGATTTTTTTTTTTTTACACAAACTGGTCATATTAACATGTGCCCCTGGGCAATGCACTGGATATATAGGATCTATTGCTCCCTTGGGTCTGATGTATCCCAAGGGCCTAGACCTGTCTTGCTCTGGTCAAGTAGTCTCCTGTAGTAGTTCTTGGTATCAATTTGAATTCCGGTATTCATACTAGTAATTCCCTTTTTAATGCATGCCAATATGCTATTGGCTTTGCTTGCAGCAGCTTGGCATTGCATGCCGTTGCTGAGCCTGTCATCTACTAGGACCCCCAGGTCCTTTTCCATCCTAGATTCCCCCAGTGGTTCTCCCCTAGTGAGTAGATTCCATTCATGTTTTTGCCACCTGTTCTGGGGCGGGGCTCCGGCTCTGCCCCCGCCCCAAAGCACCTTGTCCCCATGTTGATGAGGACAAGGGCCTCTTCCCAACAACCCTGGCCGGTGGTTGTCGGGGGCTGTGGCCGGGGGGGCTTATTGGAATTTGGAAGCCCCCTTTAACAAGGGTGCCCCAGATCCTGCCCCCCCTTGTGAATGAGTACCCCTACCCATTCACCAAAAAAAGCAGTGTAGTGTGACAAAAGACAATAGCCAGTTTTTGACAAGTCCTTTGTTAAAAATGTCTTCTTCTTTCCCCACTTCTTCCTCCGGTCTTCTCCTTTTTCATCCGGTCCTCCTCCGGCTTCTTCTTCCCCAGTTCTTCCTCCGGTCTCCTCCTTCCCTTGCTTCTTCCTCCAGTCTTCTTCTCCTTCCACTGCCGCCTCCGACCTGCTGAAGATACGAAAACGCTGCGGCCCGCTGATCTGTCAGCTTCCATGGCACACATTTCATATATAACTATGGGGTGTGGCCACCAGATGGCATCATCCAGAGACTCCGCCCCCTTGTGACATCATGGATCCATCATTCCCCGGTGGCGAACTCACAAAGGACGCTGAATGGTCCCTGAATGACGACATCCGCCCCATCGCAGCAGGTTCTTTTTTTTAATTTTCAGCGGGAGCAGCGGCAGAGGAAGAAGAAGACCGGAGGAGGAAGCGAGGGAAGAATAAGCCAGAGGGAGGATGAAGGAGAAGGCCGGAGGAAGAAGGGCAAGATGCATGGGGGACCCCAAAGCACCCTCCCTATGTTGAGGGCATGCAGCCTGGTACAGTTCAGGAGGTGGGCGCTCGCTTGTCCCCCTCCTTTCCTGACCTCCAGGCTGCTTGCTCAGATAAGAGCCTGGTATGGACTGGGGGGACCCCATGCTGTTTTTTTATTTATTTTTTAATAGCGGGGTCCTGGCAATTGTAGTCACAAGTCATTTTAAATGAGATTTTTTTTCTTTAGAAATATCAGTTTTGCTGTAGCATGTTCTGTATATGCTACAAATGCACCATTTTACAGGCACATTAAGGGGGGGCCCCACGCATGAAATTTAACCACTTCAATACCAGGCACTTATGCACCTTCCCGCCCAGACCAATTTTCAGCTTTCAGCACTCTCACACTTTGAATGACAATTACTCAGTCATGCTACACTGTATCCAAACAAAATGTTTATCATTTTTTTCTAACAAATAGAGCTTTATTTTGGTGGTATTTAATCACCACTGGGTTTTTTATTTTTTGCGATATAAGCGAAAAAACTGTGAAAATTTTGAAAAAAACACTTTTTTTAGTTTCTATTGTAAAATTTTGCAAATAAGTAATTTTTCTTCATAAATTTGTGCCAAAATTTATACTGCTACATACCTTTGGTAAAAATAACCCAAATTAGTGTTGGTGGTGCCAATCACTGAAAATTTATCACATCTGATCACACCTGATGTACTGAAGGCCTATCTCATTTCTTGAGACAGTAACAAGCCAGGAAAGTACAAATACCCCCCAAATGACCCCTTTTTGGAAAGTAGACAGTCCAAGGTATTTACTAAGAAGCATGGTGAGTTTTTTGAAGTTGTGATTTTTTCCCACAATTCTTGGGAAAATTAAGATTTTTTTTTTTTACACAAACTGGTCATATTAACATGTTATTTCTCTCACACAGCATATGCATAATTGCAACTACACCCCAAAATACATTCTGCTACTCCTCCTGAGTATGGCGATATATGTGTGAGACTTTTACACAGCCTGGCCACATACAAAGGCCCAACATTGAAGTAGCACTTTCAGGCATTCTACGCCTGAAAGTGCACATATCCTTTGTCAACCACCTATTACACTTTTGAAGGCCCTGGAGCACCAGGACAATGGAATTGTCCACAAAATGACCCCATTTTGGAAAGCACACACCCCAACGTATAATCTATGAAGCATAATGAGTCTTTTGAACGGTTCATTTTTTTCCAGAAGGTTTTGGAAAATGTGGAAAAAAAATTAAAATGCATTTTTTTACACAAAGTTGTCCATTTATAAGATATTTCTAATGCCGTGTACACACGGGCGGACTTTCCGACTGGACTGGTCTGACGGACCGAATCCAGCGTAGACAATCCAACCGTGTGTGGTCTGCATCAGACTTCCGAAGGACCGTTTCAGTCAGAAATCCGACGGACTTTAGATTTGAAGCCTGCTTCAAATCTTTCCGTCGTAACTCTGCCGGACTCAGTTCCTGAAAGCCCGTTCGCCTGTTTGCTGGTCCGATGGACCAGATACGACACAAGGGCAAGGTACTACATCTTGTGCTCGCTGCAATAGGAAAAACAAATTTTCCTATTGCGACGAGCGTGAGGCGACGATGTCCCTTGGTATGGATTTTAAGGGGAACCCCCTACGCCAAAAAAAGGCATGGGGTCCCCCCAAAATCCATACCAGACTCCTATCCAAGCACGCGGTCAGAAAAGGGGGGTGGGGATGAGCTAGCGTCCCCCCTCCTGAACCGTACCAGGCCACATTCCCTCAACATGGGGAGGTGGGTGCTTTGGGGGAGGGGTGCACCCTGCGGGCCCCCCACCCCAAAGCACCTTGTCCCCATGTTGATGAGGACAAGGACCTCTTCCCAATAACCCTGGCCGTTGGTTGTCGGGGTCTGCGAGTGGACATCACCCAGTGACCACGCCCCCTTATGACCTCACAGTCCCAGTGTGCCCTGTGACGTCATAAGGGGGCTGGGTCACCACCTATATAAGTCATTGCGGAGCGCTCCACACAGCATTACAGCAGGAGAGAGCATCGTGTCAACATCGAAAGAAGAGAAGCGGGGAGCAGACGACAAAGAAGACCGGGCCACCGCTAGCAAAAGAGCAGCAAAAGAGCAAAAGATAGCGGAGGAGCCCGGCAGAAGAACCGGAGAGCGGGAGAAGAAGCTGAACACCAGGAGAAGAACCGAACATCGGGAGAAGAGGCCGGAGAGAGCGGAGAAGAGCCGGACATCGGGAGAAGATGCCGGAGAGAGTGGAGAAGAACCAGACATTGGGAGAAGAGGCCGGAGAGACCCCTGAAGTCGGAAGAAGACCCCCAGAGCTGTCTAATAAATTACTTTAAAAACCTGTCTAGTGTGTTTTTTTTATTGACACTTTTTCCCTAGGTGAATGGGTAGGGGTACGATGTACCCCATACTCATTCACATAGGGTGGGGGGCTTGGATCTGGGGGCCCCCTTATTAAAGGGGGCTCCCGCATTCTGATAAGCCCCCCACCCACAGACCCCGACAACCAACGGCCAGGGTTGTCGGGAAGAGGCCCTTGTCCTCATCAACATGGGGACAAGGTGCTTTGGGGGGGCCTGCAGGCCCCCCTCCCCCAAAGCACCCACCCCCCCCATGTTGAGGGCATGCAGCCTGGTACAGTTCAGGAGGGGGGCTCTCACTCGTCCTCACCCCCTTTCCTGAACGGCCGGGCTGCGTGCTCAGATAGGGGTCTGGTATGGATTTTGGGGGACCCCACGCAGTTTTTTGGCATGGGGGTTCACCATAAAATCCAGACCAGACCTAAGGGCCTGGTATGCACCGCGACGGGGCTCGCAAGGTGTCAATCTCGCCAATAAAAGCAGCGAGATTGACTTCCTTTTCTAGTCCCGTCGTACCCAAGTCACATTCAAAATGAACGGACTTGTTCGTGTGTGGGCAAGTCCATTCATTTGGAAAGGCTGTCGTAACTCCGTCGGGAAATAGGTCCACCGGAAAGTCCAGTCGTGAGTAGGCAAGGCCGTCCGTAGTCCAGTCATGTGTAGGCAAGTCCGTTCATAAAAAAAGTCCGGCGGAAGTCTGTCAACAGTCCATCGGACCAGTCCAGTCGAAAAGTCCGACCGTGTGTACATTGCATAACACATAGCATGTACATAGCAAAAACCCCAAAATGCATTCCTCTACTCATCTTGAGTATGGTGATACCATGTGTGAGACTTTTACACAGCCTGGCCACATACAAAGGCCCAACATTGAAGTAGCACTTTCAGGCGTTCTACAAGCATAAATTGCACATCTCATTTCTCAACCACCTATTACATTTTTGAAGGCCCTGGAGCACCAGGACAATTGAAGATATCGTCACTGCCCTCATTTACCAACAAGGTCCCGCCCCAGGAAGCATTCACTCTAATAATGTGAGTTGACTTCACGAGCAAGACTTTCCCTGTAGCATTCCCCCCACAGAATCTGGAAGAAGACGCCAAAAGAAATGCCGTGTATGCAGCAGAGATGGAGTAAGAAGAGATTTTAGCTATTATTGTCCCCAATGTCCCTCCCAACCTGGCCTGTGCATCAGAGATTGCTTCCAAAATTATCATACATCCATCCAATATTAGTTCCCTTTATTATTACCAGACTGTCATTTCCCCATTTGCCTGCTACCATGTTAATTAACTGACCCTGGCCTGTTTACCAACGATGTCTTTGCTTGCCAATTTAAACAATGTCTCTGACTTCCACGTGCACCAGCCTCAGCCTGTTTACCGACGATGCCTCTGCCTGCAGATTTTAACCACGTTTCTGACTTCCACGTGCACCGATCTTGGCCTGTTAATCGACCATGTTTTTACCTGCCACTTGGACTGATCTTTTGGCCATCTACTTTAATACACAGGGGTCTCACATATGTGAGGGGCTTCAGAATAGCGTTCTGAGTAAAGAAAAACAGTTTTTCATTTTCTGTTCTCCCAGAACAGGGTCTGGTTGCCCAGAGGCTTCAAAGCGATTTGGGTGGGAGAAGCCTCTACCACTGTTCCCCTGGCCCTAAGCTTGATGGTCCTTCCTGCTGCCTGGACCAATACTGTGGCTGTGCTGACCATATTGCTGCCTGTAATGACCCATGACATTATGGACCATGTTTCTTCCTGCTGTTTGGACCAATACTTTGGCTGTGTTGACCATATTTCTGCCTACTGCCTCTACTGACTTTGGACCATATTTCTGCCTCTCCCTGCTACCTGGACCTTCGCTTTGGCTGTGCTCTGGCTGTGCTGACAGTATCTCTGCCTGTGTGAACTATGGACAGTATTCCTGCCCGCTGCCCAGTTGATTGCTTTTGCTGTCGCTGACCTCATTCCTGCCTTCTGCCTGGACTGATGCTCTCGTCTGTGGACCACTGCACTTCTCAAACCACAGGCAATTTGTTGGTTTTGAGTTGCCTTTTGGTAGCAGACAAACTAATTAAAAAGGGCCATGTGAAACAGGTGAAACACAACTTTCTTGTACCAATAACAGGACTTTCTGATTGATAAATAGGGCTGTAGCATCTGATCGTTTAAATCCACCCCCCCATATACATATTGTAGTGGTGGACACATTCGGGCTTTAAAATGGGGCCGTGTCTTCTTTGGATCTCCACCACGGTGTCATTGTGGATGGTAGAGAGGATGTGGACATCTTTCTTGTCCCTCCACTTCATGGCCAACACCTCATCATTCCTAACTAGTGGAGATACTGGTAGCGGCCTGTGTGGCACTATAGATAGTGGGCCTGATGGCGGTACTAGTGGCGGTACTGGTGGTGGTACCGATGGTGGTACTGGTAGCCTGTGTGGTGGTACCGATGGTGGTGGGCTTGTGACAGATGGACTGGTTGACAGATGGGCTGATTGACAGATGGGCTGGTTGGCAGATGGGCTGATTGACAGATGGGCTGATTGGCTGGGCTGTGTGACAGGTCCTCTTTATTGGGGGGGCCGTGTTGTGCACAGTACAATACAATACGTCAGACAAGACACTGATTTCACTCACTGATCCCTGCTCTCTCCTCACACGAGAGTGAGATCAATAATTCTAGCCCTAGACCTCCTCTCTAACTCAGAACATGCAACCTGTAGAATTTTTTAAACGTCGCCTATGGAGATTTTTAAGGGTAAAAGTTTGATGCCGTTCCATGAGCGGGCACAATTTTGAAGTGTGACATGTTGGATATCAATTTACTCGGCGTAACATTATCTTTCACTCTATAAAAAAAATTGGGCTAACTTTACTGCTGTCTTATTTTTTTATTCAAAAAAGTGAATTTTTTCCAAAAAAAGCGCACTTGTAAGACCGATGCACAATGACCGCCATTTTATTCTCTAGGGTGTTAGAAAAAAAACAATATATAATGTTTGGGGTTCTAAGTAATTTTCTAGCAAAAAAAACCTGTTTTAAACATGTAAACACCTAAATTCCAAAACGAGACTGGTCCTTAAGTGGTTACATAACGTCGTTTCGCCCAGCTGTGCCATTCTTCCGCAGTAAAACTACGGCGGCTGGTTGGCAAGTGGTTAAAGAATCAGCATAACAGCCAGAAAACTAGCATTTTTATAACTACCATTTTAGCTCTTTTTATATGACCTCTGAAGAAGTCCCCACCCGGGGACAAGCTATAGAGTGATGTCTTCAAGTGTAGCCGCTTCCCCTCCAAGTGGCAGCTTGTTTGTTCTTTCCAATCCCAACCATTAAAGTGATTTTAAAGGTAAAAAAATAAAATAAATAACAAACATGCCTATACTTAACTGCTCTGTGCAATGGAATTGCACAGAGTGGCCGCAAACCTCCTCTTTTTGGGCCCTCCCACTGGCACTCCTGGCCCCTCCCCTGTGTCCAGTGCCCCCATAGGAAGCGGCTTCCTATGGGGGCACTCATGCATGCTCGTACCTGAGCCCCACCGCTGCGCCCATTGACACAGACAGCGGGACGCGACCCTGTCCCCCACTCCCTCATCATTGGCTTTGTTTGACAGCACTGCCCCAGCAAAGCCAGAGAGACCCAAAAGTGAGGGGAGAGAAGAGCTGCAGATGTGCAGGGTGCTGGATCGAATGAGGGCTCAGGTAAGTAAGGGGGGGGTGAGTGGGGATGCTGACACCCAAAAATGTTTTACCTTAATGCAAGGAATGCATTAACTACTTTAAGGATGTGGATCCAGGTTTTAAGGACTTTTAAGGACTAATGCCTCGTACACACGAGCGGACTTTCCAGCAGACTTGGTCCGACGGTCTTTCCGCCGGACTTTCCTGGCAGACTACCTGAACGGACGAACTAGCCTACACAAGACCAGACTTTCCGGCAGGCTAGGTCCGCCCGTCTTTCCGACGGACTTTCGCCGGAGTTACGGCGGACTTTCAGAATGAATGGACTTGCCCACACACGGACAAGTCCGTTCATTTTGAACGTGACTCGGGTACAACAGGACTAGAAAAGGAATTGAATCTCACCACTTTTATCGGCGAGATTGACACCTTGTGAGCCCCGTCGCGGGGCATACCAGGCCCTTAAGTCTGGTATGGATTTTAAAGGGAACCCCCTACGCTGAAAAAACGGCGTGGGGTCCCCCCCTAGGATCCATACCAGCCCCCGATCCCAGCATGCTGGGACTGTGATGTTTTAGGGGGCGTGGTCACTGGGTGATGTTGACCACGCCCCCCTAAAACGTCACAGTCCCAGCATGCCCAGGGACTATGACGGCATAAAGGGGCGGGGTCTCTGCCTATATAAGTCACATCGGAGCTCTCAGAGAGTATTCCAGCCTGAGAGACCGTCGTGTCAACATCGGAAGAAGAGAAGAAGACAAGAAGCCAGAAGTCCGGGCCTCCGCTGGCAAAAGAGCGGCATGAAGATAGCGGAGGAGCTGGCAGAAGAACTGGAACATCGGGAGAAGAGGCCAGAGAGAGCGGAAAAGAACCAACTGAACGCCGGGAGAAGAGGAACCGGAGGGACCCCCGAAGTTGGAAGAAGACCCCCGAAGCCGAAAGAAGACCCCCCGGAGCTGTCTAATAAATTACTTTAAAAACCTGTCTAGTGTGTTTTATTATTGACACTTTTTCCCTAGGTAAATGGGTAGGGGTACCATGTACCCCATACTCATTCACATAGGGTGGGGGGCCGGGATCTGGGGGCCCTCTTATTAAAGGGGGCTCCCGGATTCCAATAAGCCTCCCGCCCGCAGACCACGACAACCAATGGCCAGGGTTGTCGGGAAGAGGCCCTTGTCTTCATCAACATGGGGACAAGGTGCTTTGTGGTGGGGGGGCCGCAGGGCGCCCCCACTCCCAAAGCACCCACCCCCCGTGTTGAGGGCATGCGGCCTGGTACGGTTCAGGAGGGGGGGGCTCTCGCTCGTCCCCATCCCCTTTCCTGACCGGCCAGGCTGTGTGCTCGGATCGGGGTCTGGTATGAATTCTAGGGGGGACCCCACGCCATTTTTTTCAGCGTAGGGGGTTCCCTTTAAAATCCATACCAGACTTAAGGGCCTGGTATGCCCCATGCTCACAGCAATAGGAAAATGTGTTTTTCCTATTGCAGCGAGCGCGAGATGCAATACCCTGCCCTTGCGTCGTATCTGGTCTGTCGGACCAGCATACAGACGAACGAGATGAATGGGCTTTCCGTCAGGAACTGAGTCTGGCGGACTAAGATTTGAAACATGCTTCAAATCTAGGTACGGCGGACTTTTGGGAAAAAAAAGTCCGCAGGAACCTACACACGATCGGATTGTGCGGCGGACTCTGGTCCGCCGGACCAAGTATGCCGGAAAGTCCACTCGTGTGTACGCGGTATAAGGATTATTTTGCTGGCTTACAAGTGTTTTTTTTGCGAGTATGTATCTTTGTTTTTTATGAGCAAAAAAGATCTTTACAGAGAGCAGTAGATGTGATAATATTGCTATTGGGATCTTTTACCATGTATTTGAATGAACTTTATGGAGATTAAGCTGTGAAGGATTCCCTTGCCAATATTGAGAGTGGTATATCTCTGATGCTGGTGTTCAGATCTTTAGTGACATTAAACTTCTTCGTTTTTGGAGATTATTAAATTAATTTTGGAGATTACAATTAAAGTGAACAGACTTACAAGCATGTTTGCAGTGTTGGGGGAGGTTCACAATGGGCCACTGATAAGAAGCAGTGGTTTCAAGTACACTACTGTATTGGAGATTGGATTTTTTATTTCACTATATAATCACTTTATCCTACTTTATTCAATGTATGGGTATTTGTTTATCACAGTATTTATGCTATGCAAATTAGGGTTTAGTGCTGCTTAATCTGATATATTTGTTTAGTTTATATGTTGTTATATATAGTATCTGGGTGTCTTTACACATTTATTTTTCATTTTTTTATTGCATAAACACCTGTTTATATATTTTATAGGATAAGTCAGCAATGATGGCCTCAATACAGTTCTAATGAATGATACTGTTAAGTGTTTTGCAATCTACCTAGCAAAAAATACACCAATGTCCTAGGTACAGGAAATTGATTTACCATTAGAAGTGACTTTTGTAGAACATGTTATCCTTATGCCCTGTATACACGATAGGATTTTCCGATGGAAAATGTGTGATAGGACCTTGTTGTCGGAAATTCCGACCGTGTGTGGGCTCCATCACACATTTTCCATAGGAATTTCTGACACATAAAGTTTGAGAGCTTGCTATAAAATTTTCCAACAACAAAATCCATTGTCGGAAATTCTGATCATGTGTACACAAATGTGACGCACAAAGTGCCATGCATGGTCAGAATAAATTAAGAAACAAAAGCTATTGGCTACTGCCCCATTTATAGTCCCGACATACGTGTTTTATGTCACCGCGTTCAGAACGATCGGATTTTCCAACAACTTTTTGTGACCATGTGTATGCAAGACAAGTTTGAGCCAACATGCGTCGGAAAAAATCCATGGATTTTGTTGTCGGAATGTCCGGTCAATGTCCGATCGTGTGTACAGGGCATTACAGTCAAAAGAAGTAAGACAGATCTGAAAGAGATCATCTAAGAACAGTTCAAAACAGATATTAATGCAGCTGATATTAAAGTGGTTCTAAAGGCAGGAGGTTTTTTTATCTTAATGCATTCTATGCATTAAGATAAAAAAAAAATTACTTACCTGAACCCCTTGATCCAGCGATGTTGCACAAGAGCCTCAGCTGTCCAGGACTCTTCATCCTGGTTGGCTGAGACACAGCAGTGGGCACCATTCAGTAAGCCAATGAGGAGAGAGGGGGGGCGAGCCACGGCTCCGTGTCTGAATGGACACACAGAGCACTGGCTCAGCTCAGCTCAAGATGCTTGCTGTGGGGGCACTCAGCAGGAGGGAGGTGCCAAAAGCTCTGGCGGGGACCTGAGAAGAGGAGGATTTGGGCTGCTCTGGGCAAAACTATTGCACAGAGCAGGTAAGTATGACATGTTTATTATTTTTAAACAAAAAATAAAAACAAGACTTTAATATCACTTTAATATTAATTGATCGCTGCCATTTAGTTCATAATCCTTAATGATCTGTAATATTAAGGACATCAAATAATTGTATATGCAGATAAGTATGAAATTTTGTTTAATGAGATTCATGAGAAACTGTCTCAGGAGAAAGGCATTCAGGAGAAAGGCATTTTTACAGTTGGAGTGCCATGAAAATAATATGTGATTGTAGGCCAAAAAATGAGGCTTTCTGTATTGTTTTCAATATGTCCTATAGATAGGCGGTAGCTAATGTTTTAAACATACAGTATTGTAATTCTGAATGTTATTTTAGTAAGACCAGAGCTAGGTTTGAACTATTTTTTTTTCGATAGCTTGAGCTATGCCTATCCTCTAAGATATTAATGCCTACAATTTATCAATGTTCCTGGACTAATTACCAATGCTCTAGTTATGAGGTGCACAAGCTGTGAATCAGGATCCATAATGGGGTCAACCATGAATTATAATATCCTAATGTATTACATATGACATCAATCTATTTTCAGTTTATTGGGAAACACATCCAGCTAGATTCTTGAGATTTAGGACAATGGCAGTCGAATAAAATGGCATACACACAATTGTTTCTTATTATCAAAAAGGTTGTAAGAGTCTGCTTTAAATCTAAAATTAGTTTAAATGAGACTGAAAAAACAAAAATTTGTTTATTTTACTTTACCCTGAAATACCCTTCACCATTACAATGAAAAAATTAAATGGGAAAAAAATATTGCCTAAAAAAGAGTTATGCCCCGTACACACGTTCAGAATTTCCGACAGAAAAAGTCTGATGGGAGCTTTTCATCGTATATTCCGACCGTGTGTATGCCCCATCTGACTTTTTACGTTGAAAATTCAGACAGACTTAGATAGAGAACATGTTCTATATTTTTCCGACGGAAAACCGCTCGTCTGTATGCTGTTCCGACGGACCAAAAATGACGCATGCTCGCAAGTACGAGACGTCGTACGTGTTGTCCCGTCATACGTGTTGTACGTCACCACGTTCTTGACGGTCGGAATTTGGTGTGACCGTGTGTATGCAAGACAGTTTGAGCGGAATTCCTTTGGAATTCCATCGGAAAAACCTTCAGAGTTTATTCTGATGGTAAAACCGGTCTTGTGTACAGGGCATTAAATTGTCCTTTGCATTTGTAGTTGGGATCAATCCCTGCTGGCAAAAAAGTTAATGTAGGTATGAAGAAATTAGGGGTCTCATTTGTGCTCTGTGTTACAGAATGTAGCATAAATGTTTACTGATGTTTAGATCCATTTACTGGGGAGATGAAGAAGGAAATTGACTTAATCCCGGTGTTTATGTATCCAGTTTTTAATTATTTGTAATAGTTTTTATGGATGAACGATTAACCTAGAATATGAGAACATCATGAGGAAATATTGTTTGCACCATAAGTGTAACTGTCAATATTTCCTGACCATCATACAACCACACAATCATTACCCCTAATGGATTGCTGTGCTTACTGGTTCTCCTATCATGTTTATTAGCTGGCAACAAAAGCTGAGGTTTAAAATCACATTTTAGATAATTCAACACATACAGCCTTACATCCATATGAAATAAATTAAATGTTTTACTGTTGTGATCATTTAATTGATTTGTTTACCCTTTGTGTTCTTTGTCAAAAATTTGTATGTGCATAAAAGACCTTAAAGTGACTGTAAAGCTTAATTTGTCTTTTAAATAAACATTTTATATTTACCTGCAATGGTATTGTACAGAGCAGCCCCAAATCTTATTTTCTAGGCTCCCCATAGGTGCTCTAGACTCCTCTTATTCTCTGTGGGCCCCCATAGGAAGCTGTCTCCTATGAGGATTAGGGTTGAGCTTGGTGTTCTGGTTCGACGAACAGCGAATATTATGGGGCGTTCATGGCAAATTAGAGCACTGTGGAACGCCCCATAATGCACTGTGATCTCGCAGGTCTGGTATGTATTTTAAGGGGAACCCCGCACCAAAATTTAAAAAAAAATGTCATGGGGTCCCCCCTAAGATCCATACCAGACCTTATCCGAGTAAGCAGTCATGGCAGGCCAAGAAAGGGGGAGACGAGTGAGCGCCCCCCCTTCCTGAACCATACCAGGCAGCTTGCCCTCAACATGGGGACGACCCCAAAGCACCCTGTCCCCATGTTGCTGAGGACAAGGGCCTCATCTCCCCAGCCTTCCCGGTGGTTGTGGGGGTCTGTGGGCGGGGGGCTTATCGGAATCTGGAACAACGGGGCACCAAATCCCCTCACCCCTATGTGAATGGGTAGAGGTACATTGTACCCCTACCCATTCATCGATTTTTTTTTTTTGACAGGACAGGAGACAATTTTTGACAATTCCTTTATTTGATATCCATCCATCTTTAATCACGGCGCCCGACGGACCCAAAAAATCGAAAAAAAAAAAAAAAAAAAGCTCTGCCTCAGTGGGAGGCATCCCGCCGACTGCTGTCTCTTGGCTGTGACAGCTGTTATATAGGCAAGGGTGGGGCCACTCGGTGATGTAACCGGGTGACCCGCCCCCTTCTAACATCATGTGACATCATGTAACACCACAGGGGGCGGGGTCACCCGTTTACATCACCGGGTGGCCCCGCCCTTGCCTTTATAACAGCTGTCACAGCCAAGAGACAGCAGTCGGTGGGATGCCTCCCATCGAGGCAGTTTTTTTGTTTTTTCTATTTTCCAGGTCTATCTGCTCCATGATTGAAGATGGATGGACATCGCTGATGCTTTTTTTTTAAATAAAGGGATTGTCAAAACTGTCTCTTGTCATTTTTACTTTTTGAAACTTTTTCTGGTGAATGGGTAGGGGTACAATGTCCCCCCCCTTTCCTGGCCTGCCATGGCTGCTTGCTCGGATAAGGGTCCGATATGAACCATTTTTTATTTTAATTTTGGCACGGGGCTCCCCTCAAAATCCATACCAGACCTGAAGGGTCTGGTATGGATTTTTGGGGGGACCCCCACACCATTTTTTTTTACATTTTAGCGTGGAGTTCCCCTTAATATCCATACCAGACCTGAAGGGCCTGGTATGGACTGGGGCGGACTGCACGCCATTTTTCTCAATGGTTTTTTATCTATATTGCCGGGAGCCGACAATACATTACAGCCATGAGCAATTTAAATTACATTTTTCCTTTAGAAATGTCATTTTGCTGCGGTACTGTAATAAACATCGGAAAGATGCGCTACTTTACAGGCAGACTAATGGCACAATATTTAAAGGAATATTTAATTTTTATTGTTTCACTTTAGGCATTATTAAAATCACTGCTCCTGAAAAAAACGGTCGTTTTTAAAACTTTTTTTGCATTGATACATGTACCCTGGGGCAGGGCCTGGGTCCCCAAACACTTTTTATGACAATAACTTGCATATAAGCCTTTAAAATGAGCACTTTTGATTTTTCATGTTCGTGTCTCATAGACTTTAATGGTGTTCGCATGTTCGCACATATTTTTTGTCTGTTCGCATGTTCTGGTGCAAACCGTGGGTGTTCGGCTCATCCCTAATGGGGATGCACTTGTAGGCTTGCTCCAGAGCCAGGCTATGTGTGTCTATTGACTCACACGGGACAGCTCAGCCCCCCCCACTCTCTGTCCACAGAATTTGATTGAATGGCTCCCATTGTTGCCTCTGTGAGCAAGGAGGGAGGAGGGAGCCGCTGCAGACAGGCACAGTACTAGATCGAGAAAAGACTCAGGTAAGAATAAGGAGGGGCAAAGAGGCGATAGAAATACGGGAACATTTTTGTTCTAATGCAGAGAATGCATTAGGGTAAATAATGTCCGGCTTTTAGAATCACTTTAAAGGGTATCAATACTTGTTGATAAATGAATATAACATATATAATTGCTACACAGCCATTCTTGCTGAAACATTTGCAATATATGTAACTTAACAGTGAATGACTGTTTTTTCTGAGCAAAAGTGAAGCAGATAATTTGTAAATATGCTGTTTTGAGAAGATATTGAATAACTGGGCTGATTTACTAAATGATTTTAGAATCTTTGCTGAAAAAAAGTGTGAATATTCACTTCAATTGTCCAATCATGTGAAAAGCAAATTTCTATTCACTTCCAATCATGTGCACATGTTTTTCACACTGAGGCTGATATACTAAAAGACGTTGAGAGTTTTGGCTTAATAAATTTGATTATTCAGTCATGTAAAAGCATAATTCCTTTCATTTATTTTACTTACATTTCTGTTTATCTGATACACCTGTACATAATTGGATATTCAAAGTAAATACAGCTACAATTTATTGAGTGAAGATTTGCAATTCCTTTAGTAAAGCAGCCTGATTATATAAGGGCAAATCGTGTAATGTACAAAGCAAAGGTCAAGCAATAAAAGAAAAAAATAATTGTATAATTTACAGTGTATAATTTTACAATCACTATCAAAGTAGGTATATTGTTTTGAAATATTGAAGATATTATTTAAAAGTCAAAATTATACTCCACAATAATACCACAATAATATCAAGAATATTTTAAAAAGGGTTTATTGAATAAACCAGTTCAACAGTAGTAATGGCAATGGGCAAAGTATTTTAACCTATTAAAATAAAAATGTAAAAAAATGTAATTCTTACTAGTGCACTAAAATAATAGCATTTATTTACATTATTATATTGCACTGCCTTACTGAATACATCTGTCTTTTATTTTTTTATTTTAACAGTATGTATTTTGAAATCACCTCCCTTTCATGTTGAAATTTTAGTGAAGCATTGTCTTACCCAATAATTTTAACAGAATGAGTGCCTTTCAGATGTCTATCAGATGTTTCTTTGTCCAGCCCACTGTATCTGTAGATCCCAGATTTATAGAGGAAAAAATCTTCGTAGACTGTCATTACCGCTGAAAAAAAAAAAAGAGAAAGAGAATTAAACATCCTAAGGTTTAATGTACATTTGATTCTTAAAAGTAGCCTGTCAGGATGGATATAGGAGTGCTGCCAATGCTCACTTGATCTGAATGGTGCAGATCTGGGGCTGTCAATACGTTTGTATTAGACATATACATACAATTATACAACAGGTACAAATAACCAAGTATGTCATCTAACATCAAGTGCAATGCAACAAAGATATTCAGTCCAAGGTTGAATCATGGCAAAAAACATGCATGCATATGGGTGCAATGAGCTACACTTAAAACGTATATGTTCAGAAATACAGGAATTCAGTACCCTTGATAGTGTAATGAAAAGGAAAGCTGAGCCAGACCCTGGTGAAAAGAGAGAGGAGTAGGAAAAACCAACGTTTCGGGGATGTGAAAGGGGTCTTGTTTAGAAGATTGCTTGGTCTGGTCTGTTCAGGGTTTAAAATCCTGGGAGTTTGATTGTTTACCTCTGCCTCTAGAAGAAGATTATAGAGATTAGGGAGGGAGAGTTCAATTGGCCATCCTGAATATTGATCAGGGCCTAGCCAATCTCTGGGGAGGTGCTCCCAAATGGTGGTCGGGCAGCTGATAAATAGTCTGGAGCATTGAAATGTTTGTCTTTCTGGGTACGGAGAGTTCCCAGCCTCAGGGGGACTGTTCCCTTTGAGGCAGCTTATGGACTGGATTGCTTTTTTGTGAGGTCTTAGTAGGTGTGTAGATACAGGCCTGGGATGTAGAAGTAGGGTGAACACATTTCCAAACTGCCATTCAGGGACAACCCTCCAGCGTGCACTGGTTGGTGATATCACAAGGGGGCAGTGCCACCATGTGACATCACTGGGTGACCCTTATCTATTTAAGAAATGTCACTTGGCTTACAATGCAGACAGCGGGTGGTCGGGCTTGAGAGTGGAGCAGGGTTTATATGTAACTTTAGTGCTAACATACATGAAACAAATGCTTTTTCTAACATTGCAGCTGCAGGCAGCCACTTAGATTCAAATAATCTAATTGCTCTTTCAATGTTAGGCTAACATACAAACATTAAACAAATGGTCTTTATATCTAAGGCACTAAAGTAGCATATAAAAAAAAAACATACTTTATACTACAAAAGGTCCACTGTCCACTACACTGACCTACCCGTCCACTACACTGACCCTTACATTGACCTACCCGATTCCTACACTTACCCTTACACTGACCTACCTGATTCCTACTCTGGCCTACCCGATTCCTACACTGACCTACCTAACCACCACACTGACCTACCTGACCCCTACACTGATCTCAATGATAAATGAATATTGTCAGCGCAAACATATATTGGGAAGGTATAAATAATATGTTGCTAGCTAAACACTAAAGGTAAATTCACATTCCTCTAAATAGACATATAAGAAAAAAGGCAGCACACTACTATTTAACACTTAAAAAAAACACACAAATATAAAACCATATAAAAGTCCAAATGAGGCAGTACACAATAGAACCACAGAGCCCAGACAGCAGCACAAGTATCCACGTGGGTGAAGGAAAATCTGATATCCTTAATAGGTGACAGCACCCTCCACCATCATAAGAAATGCTTGTTCACATATAAAGGTGGACCCCTGAATCAGCAGAAGGTCAAAAGCACTTGTCCCAACTTGGGGAATGTATGAATGCCAGCAGCGGGTCTTGATACTTAGATATATTGCAGAACATGAGGGTAAACAAAGTATACTAAGTGGTCTCCGTTTGCTTAAAAAAGTATTAGCTTATTAAAACAAATACGCACTCACTTGATTCAAAAGTGTGTAGTAATACACAAAATGACTATTGCAGGTCAGCACAGAAGGAGGGCAGGGGGTGACATCATCCAAGTTAGCTCCTACCTCCTCCGTCCACTACACTGACCTACCTATCCACTATACTGTCCACTACACTGACCTACCTGTCCACTACACTAACCTACTTGTCCACTACATTGAGCTACCTGTCCACTACACTGACCTACCTATCCACTACACTTACCTACCTGTCCACTATACTGTCCACTACACTGACATACTTGTCCACTATACTGCCCACTACACTGACCTATCTGTCCATTATATTGTCCACTACATCGACCTACCTGTCCACTATACTGTCCATTACACTGTCACTGACCTACCTGTCCACTATGCTGACCTACTGGATTCCTACTTCCTGCACTATTCCTCCCACACATTTACAATGTCAATTGGTGGATTCTGCTCACCTTTCTATGGCCTCCATTGGATGAGGACTCTCCCCAGCACTGGGTACTGTTCTAAAGTCCCAACTCCCACCACGCCACTGCTCCTCGGTATCCCTCGCCGGCCGGGAGCTCCACCAACAGCTGCTGTATGCTCTGCACTGAGCACTGTCCCCTCCCTCCGCTGTTCTCACACACCCGGCCATCCGCAGCTGAGGGATCATGAGGGACAGGCTGGACAACTGGAGTCCCTGGCCAGGGGAAGAGTGCTGTGGAGTAGGGATGAGCTTCGAGTTCGAGTCGAACTCATGTTCGACTCGAACATCGGCTGTTCGCAAGTTCGCTGAACAGCGAACAATTTGATGTGTTCGCGGCAAATTCGAATGCCGCGGAACACCCTTTAAAAGTCTATGGGAGAAATCAAAAGTGCTAATTTTAAAGGCTTATATGCAAGTTATTGTCATAAAAAGTGTTTGTGGACCTGGGTCCTGCCCCAGGGGACATGGATCAATGCAAAAAAAGTTTTAAAAACGTCCGTTTTTTTAGGAGCAGTGATTTTAATAATGCTTAAAGTCAAACAATAAAAGTGTAATATCCCTTTAAATTTCGTAGCTGGGGGGTGTGGGTGTCTATAGTATGCCTGTAAAGGAGCGCATGTTTCCTTTGTTTAGAACAGTCTGACAGCAAAATGACATTTCAAAGGAAAAAAAGTCATTTAAAACTACTTGCGGCTATTGCATTGCCGGTCCGACAATACACATAAAAGTTCATTGATAAAAATGGCATGGGAATTCCCCACAGGGGAACCCCGAACCAAAATTAAAAAAAAAAAAAATGACGTGGGGGTCCCCCTAAATTCCATACCAGGCCTTTCAGGTCTGGTATGGATATTAAGGGGAACCCCAGCCAAAATTGAAAAAAAAAATGACATGGGGGTCCCCTAAATTCCCTTCAGGTCTGGTATGGATTTTAAGGGGAACCCCGCACCAAAATTGAAAAAAAAACAGCGTGGGTCCCCTAAAAAATCCATACCAGACCCTTATCCGAGCACGCAACCTGGCAGGCCGCAGGAAAAGAGGGGGGGACGAGAGAGCGCCCCCCCTTCTGAACCCCTACCATTTCACTAAAAAACTGTCAAAAATGTTAAAAATGAGACAGTTTTTGACAATTCCTTTATTTAAATGCTTCTTCTTTCTTCTTTCTTCTTTCTTCTATCTTCTTTCATCTTCTTCTTCTTCTGGTTCTTCTGGCTCTTCTGGTTCTTCCTCTGGTGTTCTCGTCCAGCATCTCCTCCGCGGTGTCTTCTATCTTCTTCTCCTCGGGCCGCTCCGCACCCATGGCATGGGGGGAGGCTCCCGCTCTTCTCTTCATCTTCTTCTCTTCTTCATCTTCTTCTCTTCTTCTCTTCTTCATCTTCTTCTCTGGGCCGCTCCGCATCCATGCTGGCATGGAGGGAGGCTCCCGCTGTGTGATGCGTCTCCTCTTCTGACGGTTCTTAAATAACGGGGGGGCCACCTGGTGACCTCGCCCCCCTCTGACGCACAGTGACTTGACGGGACTTCCCTGTGACGTCACGGGGAATGCCACAGGGAAGTCCCGTCATGTCCCATGCGTCAGAGGGGGCGGGGTCACCGGGTGGCCCCACCCCTGTTATTTAAGAACCGTCAGAAGATGAGACATGTCACACAGCAGGAGCCTCCCACCATGCCAGCATGGGTGCGGAGCGGCTCAGAGAAGAAGATGAAGAAGAGAAGAAGAGAAGAAGAGAAGAAGAGAAGAAGATGAAGAGAAGAGCGGGAGCCTCCCCCCATGCCATGGGTGCGGAGCGGCCCGAGGAGAAGAAGATAGAAGACGCCACGGAGGAGATGCTGGACGAGAACACCGGAGGAAGAACCAGAAGATCCAGAAGAACCAGAAGAAGAAGATGAAGGAAGATAGAAGAAAGAAGAAAGAAGAAGCATTTAAATAAAGGAGTTGTCAAAAATTGTCTCTTGTCATTTTTAACATTTTTGACAGTTTTTTAGTGAAATGGTAGGGGTACTTTTGTACCCCCTTACGATTTCACATGGGGGGCCGGGATCTGGGGGTCCCCTTGTTAAAGGGGCTTCCAGATTCCGATAAGCCCCCCGCCCGCAGACCCCCACAACCACCGGCCAGGGTTGTGGGGATGAGGCCCTTATCCTCGTCAACATGGGGACAAGGCGTTTTGGGGGGCTACCCCAAAGCACCGTCCCAATGTTGAGGGCATGTGGCCTGGTACGGTTCAGGAGGGGGGGCGCTCTCTTGTCCCCCCCTCTTTTACTGCAGCCTGCCAGGTTGTGTGCTCGGATAAGGGTCTGGTATGGATTTTTGGGGGGACCCCACGTGCTTTTTTTTTTTAAATTTTGGCGCGGGGTTCCCCTTAAAATCCATGCCAGACCTGAAGGGTCTGGTATAAAATTTAGGGGGACCCCCACATCATTTTTATTTTAAAATTTTGGCTGGGTTTCCCCTTAATATCCATACCAGACCTGAAGGGCCCCCCATGTCATTTTTTTTTTTTAATTTTGGTTCAGGGTTCCCCTGTGGGGAATTCCCATGCTGTTTTTATCAATTAACTTTTATGTGTATTGTCGGACCGGCAATGCAATAGCCGCGAGTAGTTTTAAATGACTTTTTTTCCTTTGAAATGTCATTTTGCTGTCAGACTGTTCTAAACACGGGAAACATGCGCCCCTTTACAGGCATACTATAGACACCCCCCAGCTACAAAATTTAAAGGGATATTACACTTTTATTGTTTGACTTTAAGCATTATTAAAATCACTGCTCCTGAAAAAACGGACGTTTTTAAAACTTTTTTTTGCATTGATCCATGTCCCCTGGGGCAGGACCCAGGTCCCCAAACACTTTTTATGACAATAACTTGCATATAAGCCTTTAAAATTAGCACTTTTGATTTCTCCCATAGACTTTTAAAGGGTGTTCCGCGGCATTCGAATTTGCCGCGAACACCCCAAATTGTTCGCTGTTGGGCGAACTTGCGAACAGCCGATGTTCGAGTCGAACATGAGTTCGACTGGAACTCAAAGCTCATCCCTACTCTAGAGCCAGTCCACAAAGCTCTGCAGTGTGGGCCCTTTTTAATGTATCTGCTGCTGACAGCACCGTTGGGTTCTGCAGCCTCTGTCTGCATCAGATTAGCTATGTTAAAGTACCTTTTATTTAGCCATCACATGCATGAGAAAACACATAACTGCATCACAGAGCTTGGTAAGACAAGCACCTCAATAAGACAAGACAACAGCAAAAGCAGTCCCATAGTTCTCCTCATTCCTCACTTTTACCTCCCTCCACAAAATGATCCTGTTGCATCCTTTAAACATCTACATCATCTAGTGATGTGGAGAGAAGTATTACAAGGAATTTCAGAGGCTTAGGACACAACACTTCAAGCAGGAAAAGAGTCATGAGGTCATTGTGAGGTGCATCAAGCAAAGGCTTGAACCTCTTCAGAATTATTTTACACTTACCTCACTGTTTCCAGCAGAATCCTTCCAAGGGCAGGTCTCTTCAAAAAATTAGCCACCTTCCGCAAGTTTGTGACTTGTTATTTACTACAATAGGAGGTACCTAGCTGCCATTATTTTGCCCAGAAGATCATTCCTGCCCTCCACTAGAATATGGAGCATGCAGGGTACACATGACCACAGATATGTGGTCCAGTAAGCTTGAGCAGGGAAGCTACATATCCTACATGGAGCATGAGTTAATCTTATGGCAGCTGGGAAGGATACGGGCAGGGGCACACTGCTAGAACTGGTGGCAACACATTGGGATTGATTTACTAAAACTGGAGAGTGCAGCTGTGCATGGTAGCCAATCAGCTTCTAACTTCAGCTTGTTCAGTTAAGCTTTGGCAAACAAAACTGGAAGCTGATTGGATTCCATGCAGAGCTGCACCAGATTTGTCACCCTCCAGTTTTAGTAAATCAACCTCTTTGTGTCTTGTCTACTAGTGGCAGTGCAGCCACCTTTACTCCTTATTCCCTCCTGCTCAAAAAGTCCTCCCTAGCACCCTAGAATATATGCAACATCCCAGGGTAAATGCTTCAATGCTCAGTTGAGGATCATATTTCCGGGGGACAGAAGCCATACTAGTGGCTGATTCCACACCATCTTCAGTGAGACCAGGCTGTGTGTGACAATAGCAGTATCCTGCTAACTGCTCTTCACCTGGAAAAAATCATACATGTAACTTGCCTGGCATATGACCTCCACATGGTGGTGCAGGGGTTTATCATGAAATACCCTGGCTTTTAGAAAGTTCTTCATCAGGCCGGAGGGGTTTTTGACACTTTAGACAGTCATATCCATTCATGACTCACCTGGTAGAAATGCAGCATCAATATAAACTGCATGCCAACCACCTCATCTGTAACTCCCTCATGCACTAGAACTTAACATTGCCATTTTCCAGAGAATACCCCAGCAGCAGCATGCCATCACTGAATACTTGTGTGGGCAGATAGACGGACACTAGAGGAAGAGGAGGACTTGCTGCTGTCTCAGGGGCATAAGGATCCTTTCCCTACTGTCTCTATCCCTGTGAAGCAGAAGCAGCAGGAGACAGAGGAGGAATAAAAGGAGAAGGAGGATGGTTGGGGTGCTGGTGCTGCTGAGAAGGTGGAAATAAGGCGGGCTTCAAGGGAGATGTTTTACCCCTCTCAATCCCTGGGAGTTTAACATAAGTTGGTGGGATTGTTGAGGATTGTGTTGTTCTCAGCAACAGAGAGGACTCAGAGTCATGGAGCAGACATGGAGTATGGGAGAATGGGGTACTTATGCCCTAATGCTTGCACAAGGACCCCAGGATTCAGGTAATAAAATAGAGAGACCAATATTGAATGGCCACCTTATTAATACTGAGACCAAAATACAGCATTTTGAAGATGTGCTGCATTTGGGGTGAACATGATTTTGACCTGTACCCAAATCATTCTCAATTAGAGAACATACCAAACTAATACAAACAATACATTTCCCGGTTTCTGAACTGGTCAGGTGTCTTACAAGGACCTTTCTTGGGCATTTTGCAGGAACATTGGGGTCTATTTTCTAAAATTGGAGAGTGCAAAATATGGTGCAGCTGTGCATGGTAGCCTATCAGCTTCAAACTTCAGCTTCTTCAATTAAACTTTAACAATAAAACCTGGAATCTGATTAGGTGCAGAGTTTTAGTAAATCAGTCCTGTAGCAAATTAGCGACAGTTTAGAGAGTGTTTGCAGGGATAAGTAGTTACTACTGGTGATTACTGAAAACATTTATATTTACTTTAAGTCAAGCCCTATCAAATTCGTGAAGGGTGGCTCCAATTAGGGGATGGGTTAAAATATTTGGAGGTACGTGTTCTCTAGAGAGCCAAGGGGCATAGTGTAAATCAGAGTTCGAGATCAGGTTTTCTAAGGTCACCCAGTCTTTACACTGGATATGTACTTTCCAGTCAACAATTTGTGCTAGGTGAACTGCCTGGTAATAGTGCTGTAGGTCAGGGAGACCAATTCCTCCACACGCCTTAGGGAGTACCAGCTTCATCCAATGTATCCATGGGGGTTTATTGTATTGCACCAAAGGAAGGTCCTACATATGGACAGTCCAAAACAGGAAGGTGGCAGGGAGAGTCATCATTTTAAGGATGGACGATTGCCCAAACCAGGAGATGATGGATTTATCCCATTTTTGGAGATCTTGGTGTATACTCTGTGGATCCCTCTGGAAGTTTCTACTGTAGAGCTCTGCTAGATCAACAGGGAGTTGGATACCCAGGTAAGTAATGGCCTCCAGTTTCCATTTAAAGGGGAAATTAAGTTGACATTGCTTGGCCAATTCCATAGGTAAGGACATGTTCAACGCAAATGATTTGGAGTAATTGATTTTCAAGTTGGACAGGAGTTTGAAGTGCTCCAGAATTTGCAAAAGATGGGGTAATGACGTTAGTGGCGCAGATAGAAAAAATAGGATATCATCCGCAAAGACCGGAATCTTAAACTTGTGTTCCTGTACCCATATGCCTTTAGTATCTGGATAGGCTCGAATGCAGCGAAGAATGGGTTCTAGCATAAGTATATAAAGCTATGGAGAAAAGGGGCATGCCTGCCTGGTTCCTTTGTGGATGGAGAAGGTGTCCGATAGATGGCCATTGACCTTGACCCTAGCTCTGGGGTTAGCAGATAATGACAGGACAAAGGCCCGCATCCAGGGTCTGAGTCTCAGCGAGTTAAGCACCGCATCCATATAGTCCCAGGCCACCCTGTCAAATGCCTTCTCTGCGTCCATTGCCAGGAAGAAGCCCTCCTACTGGGTAGAAGTCAGCCAGGCGTGCAAGTTCAGAGCCTTAATAGTATTGTCCCTGGCCTCTCATCCAGGGACAAACCCTACTTGGTCTAGGCCCATCCAGGCCGGTACGTGGTAGGACAAGCGAGTTGCCAGGATTTTTTCAAAAAGCTTGACATCCACGTTAAGGAGGGAGATCAGGCGATAGCTGGTGACAGTGGTGGGGTCCTTCCCTTCCATGGGAATAACAGATATATAGGCTTCAAGGAGTCTTTCCAGCCTGCACGGATTGGTGGAAAGCTTGTTGAATACTTTAAGAAAGCTTGGCGCCAGAATATATGAGAAGGTCTTATAATATTGGGCCATAAAACCACCCGTGCCTTGGCTTTTGCCTGGTTTTGTAGCTTTAGGTGCCGTCAGGAATTCCTCCAATGTTAAAGGAGCTTCCAAAGCCAGAGAATTGGTGGTCAATAATGCAGATGGACTATATTGACTCAGGAAATCTCGAATCAGTTCCTGGCATTTTGACAACACAGCAGGATCTGTTTCTCCTGAGTAAAGGTTATATAGGTTGCAGTAGAAGCAATGGAACTGCTGTGCAATGTCCCCATTTTTAGCATGGGTCTTGCCCGAGGTGTCAACAATGTAATGAATCATGGAAGCCAATTTGCGTTGTTGAGTGGCTCTGGCCAGTAACCTACCTGGTTTGTTTCTCTGTTCATAGAACAGTCTTTGGTATAAGACATTAAGCCGGCGCGCCCTTTTGAATAGTTCTTCTAATAAAAGTGAGCATGTTTCCACCAATTCCTGCAATGTTTTAAGTGCTAACATGTGTTTGTGTTGCGCTTCCAAGGTAAGTATTTTGGCAGAAAGTGCTACTACCAAAGCTTGAGTTTCCTTTTTTTTTTTGTGCTGAGGCAGAGCGCAACTGGCCTCTGATGACACATTTATGAGCCTCCCATTGTGTCATGGAAGAGACTTCAGGCGTATCATTACGGAGAAAGAAGACTCCAATCTTTTGTCTTAGAGCTGCTAGATCCCCAGGATTCGTGAGAAGAGACGCATTTAGTCTCCAAAGTTTGGTGGAGGTGATCATATCAGGACATAGCAAGGTAATTGTGATCGGGTGGTGATCAGACAATGTCATGTACTGTCATGTTCTTAATAGAAGTGCTATGGAGATAAGATAGGACCTTCAGGTCTGGTATGGATCTTAAAGGGAACCCCATGCCAAAATAAAAAAAAAAAACATTGTGGGGCCCCCAAAATCCATACCAAACACTTATCGGAGCATGCAGCCCAGCAAGTTAGGAAAGGGAGGGATGAGTGAGCAATCCTCCTCCTAAAAACATATATGTCCTCAACATGGGGGGATGCTTTGGGTGGGGGGTTCGTGATTGACGATGGATCTGCACCTTGGGACTTTTTTTTATTTTTTAATAAAGGAATTTTCAAAAACTTGATTTCTGTTTTTATTTGCTTTTTACACTTTTTTGGTGAATATGTACCCCATACTCATTCACATAGGGGGAGGCCAGGATCTGGGGCCCCCTTGTTAAAGGAGGATTTCAGATTCTGATAAGCCCCCCACCTGCAGATCCACAGGCCAGGATTGTGGGGAAGAAGCCCTTGTCCCCATCAAGCACTCCCTCATGTTAAGGGTATGTGGACTGGTATGGTTCAGGAGGGGGAGCTCGCTTTTTTTAATAGGTTTTAGACCTGTTTAGGTAGGAGGGAGAAAATCAGAGAAGTATCTCTCATACAGCCTGCTTACTGCATCAGAAGGAATGCTTTTCATGGGGGAGGAGTGGGGTCCATCCAAAATCAATACTAGACCCTTATCAAAACATGCAGGCCAGAAAGAGGGTTTGGCATGGATTTTGGGGGGACCCCCACACCATTTTTATTTAAAATTTTGGCATGGGTTCCCCTTAAAATTCATACCAGACCTAAAGGGCCTGGTATGGATTTTGGGGGGGACCCCACGCCTTTTTTTTTTTAAATTTTGGCCGGGGTTCCCCTTAATATCCATACCAGACCTGAAGGACCTGGTATGGACTAGGGGGGACTCACTGCACATAGTTTTTTTCAATGTTTTTTTTTATCTATATTGCCAGGAGCCGACAATACATTACTGTCGCAAGCGAAATTTTAAACGAAATTTTTTTCCTTTAGAAATGTAATTTTGCTGTAGATAAACTGTACTGTAATAACATCAGAAATATGCGCTACTTTACAGGCAGACTAAGGGGACCCCCCAGGCACGATATTTAAAGGAATATTTCATTTTTTATTATTTCACTTTAAGCATTATTAAAATCACTGCTCCTGAAAGAACGGTTGTTTTAAAACTTTTTTTTGCATTAATACATGTCCCCTGGGGCAGTACCCAGGTCCCCATACACTTTTTATGGCAATAACTTGCATATAAGCCTTTAAAATTTAGCACTTTTGATTTTTCATGTTTATGTCCCACAGACTTTAACGGTGTTAGCACAAAGTTTTTGTCTGTTCGCATATTCGCACAAATGTTTTGTCTGTTCGCATGTTCTGGTGCAAACCGAACCGAGGGGTGTTCGGCCCATCCCTACTCCAGTACTTTCTGGCCAGTTAACATACCATTGTGCTATGCAGCAGCCACATACCAGTAGATTAGGCCTGCTTGGCCTTTAGGAACAGGAAATGCTGTAGGTGAAGCAACTATTTAATATTTCCTAACCACTCATACAGATGTGCCCATTACAATATATTGTTTTATATATTTTAAGTATGCTTATGCTGTGTGTTAGAACTAACTTATTAAATTGACAACTTTGTGTTAAAAAAATACACTTTCATTTTCTTTTCACATTTTCTAAAAACTTGTGGCAAAAAAAAATACATTTCCAAAATACTTGTTTAGAAAATATGGTGGGGTGTTTTATTTTCAAAATGTGGGGCCAGGACTGGGATCAGAAATAAGGGGAGCAGATATAGGGCAGCAGGGTGCAGGGTACAGGATGCAGGGCAAGAGCAAGATCAAGAGCAGTATAAATGGCAGCAGCATTTGACTTATTCTACCACGGCCACATGATAAACTGCACAATTTGTCTAGTGCTGAGTTTTCAGGTAGGAGGAGATTTCCACTACAGCCTGAATACTTGCCCACATGTGTGATGTCAATACTATGTGACCTGAACAGTTCAACTGAAACAGGAAATGTTCTCTCCAGCAATAGAGACTAAACTGAGCATGTGCAGGATGGATACCCTCACTGTATTATATGGCCTTGCCAAGATAGACAGTGCAGGAGTGAAGGATCTGTCCATATAGTGTGAAAGAGCCTTTTTACTCAATGCAGAGGATTAACCCCTCAAGTTCCACAGTGAGTATAACAAGCATGCTATTCTGCATATACAGACAGATTTTACTGTTGTGGGTTTAGTAACACTTGAAGTACCCTCCCAGCAACCAGCATCAGGTGAATACTGATTACAAGAAACTGATGGCTGCTGGGAGACACCCACTGGTGGACACTGAAACTACAGCTTTCTGTTATGGGAAGCACAGTGCCACCAGTAGGTGATCCAGGTCCTGATACCCTGTGACTTCTTGTAGTGGAACTACCAGACTGGTAGAGTACATTCCCTCTACCTGAACCCTGGATCGAAGTGCACTTTTCAATCTCACAGAGACCACAGTGATAGTGACGCCGCAGATTTGAACCGTAATCCCCAACAAGAAAAATGGATAACCTGGCATTCATCCGCAGCCCAGGATCATCTTCTACAGCCTCAAGAACCCGGGTTTAGTGTAAGAGCCCTTTTTGATATTTCTCTCTACCATTACATAGGATGCCTGACATTCCCTTTGGATAACAAAGTGGGTGAGCCTCTGCAATCCCACTCTTAGGATATCTGTACTCTTGTATATGAACACTTTTGCAGGGCATTCAGAGAAAGGCCTAGCTGTGCTCATATACCTTCAAGACCAACTATCATACCGGGTAGAAGGTGCAAATCGTTTTTGCTGGTTGCTTCAGATGCTCAGTGCTGGTTCCAGATGTGTCAGGAAATCCAGAACTGTAGCAGCCCATAGAGAATTTATAGCCTAGGCAAGGTAAAGGTAACAGGATCCAGGAACCCAGAACCCTTCCTCCCACCCCTTGAGGAACATGTATAGAGTATAAGTGTATAAAGTATATAAGTGCTCGCTTCACCTGTTTTGTGCTTACAGGATGAGAAACTCCCAAGGTAGGCGGAGGGTCACAAAGTTACTGCGTAATTTTAAGAGAAAGGAAATTGTTATAGAAATTACAGAAGGAAGGGTTTCTCGCACTGAAAAACTAGACTTAAAGTGCTAGCTAAAATGAAAAAGCAGAAAGAGAAAGGGCCAGAAGAATTGCTGATAAAAGAACCAAGGAAAGTCCTTTAATTGTAAAACATAAGCCTTAGCCCGCAGTGAGTTCTGCTTTTCATGATCTATTGTGTCTGAACTGCATTACTTCCTAGTGGACATGTGCATTTGTTTTACTTTTTTTTTTTTTGTTTTGTTTTTTTCGTTTTTCGGGTCATTCATTATGATCTAAATTTGAAAATCCAAAAATACGCAAATTTGGAATTCGGAATTTGACCATCTGAAATCCGAAAATCCTAAATTCATTAATTAGAAAATAAGAACGAAAAATCCAAAAATTCGAAAGGACGAAAATTTGAAAATTTGAAAATCCAAAATTCGAAAATCCTAAGTCCGTAAACTCGAAAATCCAAAAATAAGAACAAAAATCTGAAAATTAGAAAGCCTATAAATTCAAAAATCTGGAAATCCGAAAATTCGAAAGAACAAAAATTTGAAAATCTAAAATATTAACTAACTAATAACTAACGCTTAAATTATAGTTATTGGAATTTAACCTGTTCATGATGGAATTCACACTTCTCCAATTTACAATAGAGATTATTCTCTCTTCGTTTCTGAAGCACACGACAGACTCTCCAGAGAATTGGAAAATATGAGGATATCATCGAGATAAACCACCACACATAACTGCAACAAATCTCAGAGGACATCGTTAATGAATTCCTGGAAAACTGCCGGGGCGTTACAAAGGCCAAAAGGCATTAAGAGGTACTCATAATGGCCTGTGCTTGTATTAAACGCAGTTTTCCAACTCGTCACCCTCTTTAATCTCCACAAGGATTCCCTCTCTGTATGCCCCTCTCAAATCAAGCTTAGTGAAAACTTTTGCTCCCTTGAGGCGGTCAAATAACTCCGTAATTAATGGAATTGGATAGGCATTCTTAAATAAAATAAATATATGTGCATGCGCTAAAGGCTATAAATACGTGAACAAAGAATATAATAAATCTATACAATATTGAAAATTACAAACAGTGTCAAACGCCTGTTAAGAAAGTGACTAAAATCCACAACTGAATATATGAATAAATGGTAAAATGCAACATGCAAAAAAAAAAAAAAAAAAAATGTGAGAGAGAAAAGAAAAAAATCCTTTAAATAATTATCAAAAATATATAAGTGCTACTTGATAAATAAAGTGTCTGAAACCAATTCATACAAATGAATATATCTCAGTCCAAACCATTCACAAGAGTATATAAATCAAAGTGCACAATAGTGTCCAAACAAATAGCAGGCATTCCTAATGCTTGTATTTATGAAAAAGTGCTAAATATTCCTCATGCTCTTCTTAAGAGATGTGCACGTTATGGCATGCTGCAGTGCTCTCCAGTGACCCCCAATGGACAATGCGCTCACCTTAGAGAGTGTGACACAGTGGCTAAACAGTGTCAAAACACGCATTAGAGCCACTCCAGGGCTCATACAGGGTCTGCTGGTGATGATCTATACCACGCTCAAATGGTGACATATACGAAAGAAAGGAGACTCATAGCATAATACCGCCAGGAATTTATTTGAAAAGCCATAAAAACAATCCCTCCAGGAGGGTACTCACAATGCTTGGGTGCGTCAGTGCACCATCCTATCCAAAGTATGCAATACAGATGAATCCTGTGGTGTGCGGTGCGGTGTACAATCCTCTGCCTGTCTGTGTGTAGAAAGCTCCGTCCTGCCCCTCCCCTACGCGTCTTCGGCACAGGGTATACGTGCCTTCCAGATGAAGGCACGTATACCCTGTGCCGCAGAGGAGACTGAAGAGGTGCACAGGACCTTGGCTACCTTCTGGAAGCATGTCTTACTGAATTGTGGTGACCAGGAGAGAACTTGGAGCCAATCAAAAGAGGGATTGTGCCTCTGTAACAAAGGAAACTTAGGTGAGAAAATAACTTGGAATTGGATTATCTCATGGTGAAGAGCCCCTATGGCCATGGACAACAGAACCGTCTCATGAGTCACGTGGGCAGGCTGTAGGGGTTTCCCGTCAAGAGCCTCAATGTTAAGTGGAGTGTCACGCAGCGGCAGTGGAATCGAGTGCTTTGATACAAAGGCAGCATCAATGAACAGGCTTGCAGCCCCATAGTCGATTAGAGCCTGTATCTCGATGGATGACTCAGCCCAAGAAAGGGTAACCAAAACCAGGGGCTTATCCTTATGGATAACTGGGGACGAAACAACGCCACCTAAGGTCTGTCCATGACAGGACCTACCTTAAGGTTCAGGCTTTCCCTGGACGGGTAGGACAAGACTTCAAAAAATGACCTGCCTGGCCACAATAAAGGCACAATCTCTCCCTCCTCCTAAAGGTTCTCTCATCTGCAGAGAGACGTGTGAAGCCCAAGTGCATGGGTTCACCTTCACTGACTGACTCGGTACCAGGAGACATGGCAGGTGAGGGAGGCATGGGTGGGACTGCAAAGCTCGGAGGCTTTGCAGTCCTCGAAAGAGCCCTGGTATGGATAGAAATAGACAATCCCCATTTTTACCTGGGAGCTGGAGATAATGTGAGCAGGAGTGTTCTGTGAGATAAGGGTGGTGGGGAGGATTTCTTAATTAATTTTCAGCACCCTCCTATTCCCCATCCCCTTTTAGTTTTTTTCTTGCATTTTATCCATTCTTTTGTTTCTTTATTCTTTTCTCCTTGTGCCCCTCTCAATTTTCCCTTCCCTCCTCCTTGATCCCTACACTATAGTAGCAGCTTTCTTTTGGGTTCTTCCCATTATTGTGCAACATGAACACCTCCCCTTGGGATCTCTTTCCTCTGATGGCAATAGCTTTGCTCCAGTAGCTCTACTACCTTGCTAATATTTACCACTATCTCCTCATCAATAGGGCTTGTTGGACAATCTTGACTACATCACCACATATGATACACGTGGCCCCTTTGTGGGCACTAGGGGTCTTGGGCACAGTAATCAGATTAACCAGAGGAAGAATATGAAAAAAGGTAGCTTTGTTTAGATTGGAGCTGCCTCTGGAAGGGCGGTAAGAATTTTTATGGAACCTGATTCTTTTAAAGCTGATTGTTCATTTTTTTCTTGTTTAAAGCGGAGTTCCAATAATTAAAAAAAAAATTAAAAGTCAGCAGCTACAATTCTGCAGCTGCTGACTTTTAATAATCAGACACTTACCTGTCCCAGGGTCCAGCGATGCGGGGGAACGAAGCCCCGCTCATCTCCCCCTCCTCTCTGCGGCGCCCAGCTGTGGCTTCACAGACAGGCATGCACTGCGCATATGCGAGCCGTGCTGCATGCTGTGACTGGACGGGCAATCATCTGGGACCTGTGAAATGTCCCAGATGATGTCCGAGAGGGAGGGGGGAGAGGTGATCTCCCTTCCAGCACCATGGGGAGCCGCAGAGCCCCGGGAGGAAGTGATAGCTGGAACCCTCTAAAAAGAGGGTTTCCGCTCCCCCCCAAAAAAATGACATGCCAAATGTAACATGTCAGGGGGTCGCCTTCCCTTAAAGCGGAAGTTCCATTTTTGGGTGGAACTCTGCTTTAACTTTACTTTTATAATACAGAACATGCCTCATGTCTCGATATTGCCTGTTGTTTCCTATATTACTGAGGGATGTATATCCTGTAAATGTCACATTGAAAACCTACGATGTATATGTGAAGTGACTACAACTAACCTTGTTATGGAAAAAAATGCTGTTTCATTTTCTTTCCACATTTTCCAAAAAGCTTTGGCAAAAAAATTACATTTCCAAAAGACTCTATGCTTTTTAGAAAATACATTGGAGGTATTTTATTTCTGAAATGTGGTCATTTTGTGGACTGTCCTGGTGCCTCAGGGCCTCCAAAAATGTGATAGGTAGTCAGGAAATTAGATGCATAATTTACATCCCTAGAACACCTGAAGGTACTCCTTTGATTTTGGACATCTATGTATATAGGCTGTGATAAAGTCTCCCACATGTGGTATCCCCATACTTAGGAGGGTAGCAGAATGTGTTTCGGGGTGTAATTGTGAATATGTCTATGGTGTGTGTGTGAAAAATAACTTTTGAAAATGGCAACTTTGTGAAAAAAAAATACATACATAAATACAGAATAAATTTTGACCTAAATTTATGAAGTAAGATTATTTATTTTCACATTTGTATTAACAGAAACTAAGAAAAAGTTTTTTTTTCAGAATGTTAAGTCTTTTTTATTTTATATAGCAAAAAATAGATAGCCTAGTGGTGATTAACCACTTGCGACCAGCCGCCGTCATTATATGGTGGCAGGTCAGCTCGTTCCCGCGAATCGCTATACTGGTACATCAGCTCCTTTAAGAGCCATAGCAGGCATGCCCCACGGCACAACGGAGGACCCGATGTGCGTGGCTGGTGGCAGCAATGTCCTCCTGCCACCCGCGATCGTGGGCAACGAGAGCCAGAACGGGGATCTGTATATGTAAACATACAAATCCCGGTTCTGACAGGGGAGGAGACACAGATCTGCTGTACCTAGTAATTAGGAACAGCGATCTGTCTCCTCCTCCAGTTAGTCCCATCCCCCCACGGTTAGAAACACACATGAGGGAACACAGTTAACCCCTAGATCACCTCCTAGTGTTAACTCCTTCTCTGCCAGTGACATTTACACAGTAATCAGTGCATTTTATAGCGTCTATATATAGTGTCTGATCTGTCCGCTGCAATGTTGCAGTCCTGTCCACCGCAATGTTGCAGTCCCATTAAAAATCGCAGATCGCCGCCATTACTAGTAAAAAAAATAAGGAATAAAAATGACATAAATCTATCCCCTATATTGTAGACGCTATAACTTTTGCGCAAACCAATCAATATATGCTTATGCATGCTTGTGATTTTTTTTTTTTTTTTTTATATTTGGGGATATTTATTATAGCAAAAAGTAAAATATAATGGGGTTTATTTACTAAAGGCAAATCCACTTTGCACTACAAGTGCACTTGGAAGTGCAGTCGCTGTAGATCTGAGGGGAACATGCAAGAAAAATAAAAAACAGCATTTTTGCTTGTAAATGTTTAGATGATAAAACCAGCAGAGCTTCCCCACATTTCAGATCATCCCCTTAGATCTACAGTGACTGCACTTCCAAGTGCAAAGTGGAGTTGCCTTTAGTAAATCATCCCCGTTGTTTCTTTTTCAAAATTGTTGCTCTTTTTTTGTTTATAACGCAAAAAATAAAAACCGGAGAGGTGATCAAATACCACCAAAAGAAAGCTCTATTTGTGGGAAAAAAAGGACGTCAATTTTGTTTGGATACAATGTCGCACGACCGCGCAATTGTCAGTTAAAGCAACATAGTGCCGTATCGCAAAAAAGTCCTGTCAATAAGGGGAAAAATCCTTCCGGTCCTTAAGTGGTTACATATCCTCAAAATAAAGCTCTACCTGTCCTAAGAAAATTAGATAAAATTAATGTGGGACAGTGTTGCATGACTGAGTAATTGTCATTCAAAGTGTGACAGCACTGAAAATTAAAAAATGGCCTAGGCAGGAAAGGGGTGAAACAGTATGGTTTTCATGTGGTTAAAAGACAAAACAAAACAAAAATTCCACGCCATAAATCCTCGCTCACGATTACCACCAATTTCATCAACCCGCCAAAACAAAAATGACATTCTTTTCCCGATGGACACTTGCCGCAACTGATAGCTTCCTTGCAACTGCATCCTTATGTCATGCAATCTATTCAAGGGAATCAGCCAATTTGCAACTGTGTACACTACTGAACTCTGCACCCTGTACATAGCATCCTCCTGAGCCCTGCACTCTGTAGTACACTCCTGAGCCTGCCCTCTGTACATAGTACACTCCTGAGCTCTGCACGTAGCATCCTCCTGAGCCCTGCACTCTGTACATAGCATCCTCCTGAGCCACGCACTCTGTACGTAGCATCATCCTGAGCCCTGCACTCTGTACGTAGCATCCTTCTGAGCCCTGCACTCTGTACATAGCATCCTCCTGAGCCCTTCACTCTGTACGTAGTATCCTCCTGAGCCCTGCACTCTGAATGTAGCATCCCCCTGAGACCTGCACTCTGTACGTAGCATCCTCCTGAGCCCTGCACTCCGTACGTAGTATTCTCCTGAATCCTGCACTCTGTACATAGCATCCTCCTGAACCCTGCACTCTGCATGTAGCATAACCCTGAACCCTGCACCCTGCACGTAGCATCCTCCTGATCCCTGCACATAGCATCCTGCTGAACCCGGCACCCTGCATGTAGTATTCTCCTGAACCCTGCACTCTGCACATAGCATCCTCCTGAACCCTGCATGTAGCATCCTCCTGAACCCTGTGCGTAGCATCCTCCTGTACCCTGCACGTAGCATACAGGGGTAAGCTGACCACCAGCATACAGGGGTACACTGACCAACAGCATATGGGGCCACACTGACCACCAGCATACAGGAGCACACTGACCACCAATATGCAGGGCCAGTGGTTACCAGTATACAGAGGACATAACAAATCAAGTAAATAAACTACATACAACTAAAAAAATCTCTAAAGCAATAAGAGAATCTTGTTAGCTGGTTCCCTCATGTAATGCAAGTCATTAAAAAGCAAAAAATGCAGTGCTGCCCTATACTTCATCTATAAAATTGTACAAGTGGACTTTTAAGTGCAATGGTAAAACCTAAACCTATGGTGTCACTCCATCTGCAAAAAATATTTTGAGAAATTGCAGAGCTTCAATGTGCAAATAATGGTGAGACCCCCTACATACAATAATAATAACAGAGATGCAAATCAACCAGTATATGAGAACATGAAAAATACATTTACGTTTTTAGTTGTAATATGACAAAATGTTCAAGGGGTATGAATACTTTTTCAGGGCACTGTACATTTGAGCCTCTGAAAATGGGGGACTGTGAATAAAAATGGTTGCAGTTCATACAATTTGCACTTGATATTTATGTTCAACTCCTTGAATTAAAGCTGAAAGTCTGCACTTCAAATTAATTTGGATTGTTTTGTTTTAATTTTATTCTGGTGGCATACAGAGCCAAGAGTATGAAAATTGCGCCTGTGTCCAAACATATATGGACCTAACTGTATGTTCTAATACACTAGTTGATTTGTACCTCTGTTATTATTGTATGTAGGGGATTTCACCATTATTTGCATATTGAAGCTCTGCAATTTCTCAAAATATTTTTACATATGGCGTGACACCATCACTACTATATTGCAATATATTGTTTGATTTGCACTGGATATTCAAAAAAAAATGTCTGGAGCTGTCCTTGCCCAGATTGGATTTGAATTTTGCCACCCCATTGCTCTCTCCAAGTTTTTTCTCTGTCTTATCTTCTTAACATTTGGTAGTCATATCCCAAAAAATTCTAAGAAGTATCTCTTTTTTAATCTCATAGAGGAAATGTGAAAAATAACGTATAAATCATACAATCATTCCATAAACACATACCACATACGCTGCATATATAATTTAAGGAAAATATGCCTATAAAATGGTTTGCCATTTGCCAATAAAAAAAAATCAGTCTCCAGATTTAATTTAAAAAATCTAGTCACCTTATTTATCTGATTCAAAACCTGTTACTGGGCTTTCTGGGCCATTTTTTCAAGCTCTGTAAACAAAGACCTACTTTCAGAATGGAAAAAAGATGAATTAGCTCAATATGTCAAAACAGAGGCTATGGCTCCACATGTTGACTGAATGCACAACTGCATAATAATTATATTAATATTAATGTGTGCTTGGTGTACTTAACTGCTATGATAGAGGGAGAACAACTAGACAATAATATTTAAATTGAACAGAATTTTAGCTTTGCTAAGTGAACAGACACACACACTTCTCCTTTGTGCTTTATGTACATATAAACGTTTTTTTTTAACAATACAGTATATGTTGTCTAACCTAATAAAAAGCATCTGTCTGCATTTTAAGTGTCATTTACCTTGCACTGGACCATTTTCAAATATTTCTTTCATGATTGCCCTTTCCTGTATTTAAACAAAACATTAAAGTTACTTATCCTAGTAGACACCAGAAAATAAAAGGAAAAGTACACTTCTTTTAGTGGAAAGTTTAGCTGAAAGTAATGTGACTTTTACAGTCTTTCATGATTGGAGCATAGTTTCATAACTGTGTTACATATACTGTACATATTTGTAGATTCTCTCTTTGTTGGCTGTTCAAATGTCAGCCTTCCCAATAAACAACTTCTGAGATTCTTTACTGGTCAAACCTGGCTAATAAACTTGCAATTAGAGAGAAGAACAGTAAAGCATAATCATTGTGCAGTACTATCACGCAAGAAGCATAAGACATGTCTGCTCCCATATGCGTACTCAATATTATTACAAAATAATTCAACTAAAATTGAAAATCCTATGTATGTATTAAAATAAAGGAAAGGGATGACCGGCACTCAGGATGGCATCCAAAATAGTATTTTTTTATTAAATGCATGTACAAAGCTGTAAACCATCCTACGTGTTTCGGACATTAGTCCTTAGTCATGGCTTAGGACTAACATCCAAAACACATAGGCTGTTTTACAGCTTTGTACATGCATTTAATAAAGAAATACTATTTTGGATGTCATCCTGAGTGCCAACCATCCCTTTCCTTTATTCTGGTACGTTGGAGGTGTCAGCAGCCTCAAGGTCTGAGTACCGGAGCGGAGCTTTTATGTGGGAAGGTTGCAGCGAATATGCACCCGTTTTCCTATGTATGTATTGTTCTATTTTTGGTATGCATGGGGATGTTTGATATGTAATATAGATTTATATACATGTGTTTCCTGACTGCATACATGTATATAAGTTTGTGTGTGTGCTTATGTGCTTGAGTATGGTAGAATTCTTCTAATTTTTTTTTTAGTCATTAAGTATGTTATCTTACTTTTTTTATATGTTTTTTACTTTCTTACATTTTTTTCTGTCACAAAAGGGCTGATATGCCCCCTATATTATAATAGTAACAGGTGTTCTTTATAAGACATGTAGTATGTTATGAATCCTGATGCCTCCTGTGCCAACAGGTCAAACAGATCTCCATGGAGGAGATCAGGGAATGGGAATTTCACAATATTCACCATTCACGGAATGGGGAGTTGATAGGGAGCACACTGAAATGCAATAGAATATGCTGAATTGGTTGAGTGGCTGTACATCCACCCACATAAATTCAAACCTAAACTAACACATTGTAGCATAAAAAAAAAAACAAGCCTGCAGCCATTATTACCTCCATGGGTTTGTTTTTATGTTTTCACTGCCCCACCATAACACAGTTGATGAGAAATGCATTGTTAGGGTTTACATACTCTTTATCATAAGCAAGGCTAGTATTTGTTGAAATAGCTATCAAACTATTAATGACAATCCCCAAAACTGCCAGAGAACCAAATAATACAATGTTCTATTCATATTTGTCTTCCTCTATATCAACCATGTGAGCCTGAACTGGTTAAACATGATATACTTGCATTTGATGGTATCCTATAAGGTGGACTGCACTGATAGAGGTAATTAGAATCAACAAAACTGTTTGGGCAGGGTTTTGTTGCATAGCTTTTGCCATATTTGTCTGTAGCACTTGAAAGGTTGCACATGGTATGTACAATGTTACTGTCTTCTGCTATAAAAGGATAGCATTCATGCGATACCAACCTGGAAAAAATACATAATCAGTTATAAGATTATTAACAGCAAGTTAATTATTGCAAGCTAATTGGATTTACTTCAGGGTTTTTTTTTATTTTTTAATAAAAGGAAAAAAAACTGTCTCTGTGTTTTTATTAACTTATTGACACTTTTTTGGTGAATGGGTAGGGTAATTTGTACCCCATACTTAGTCCCATGGGGGAGGGGCCATGATCTGGGGGCCTCCTTGTTAAAGAATCCAGATCCCTGCCCAAAGCACCCCCCATGTTAAGGGCATGTGGCCTGGTATGGTTCAGGGGGGAGGGGGAGGCACTCGCTCATGCCCCCCTTTCCTGACCTGCCAGGCTGCGTGCTCGGATAAGGGTCCGGTGTGAATTTTGAGGGGGAACCCACGCTGTTTTTTTTTTAATTCTGTCGTGGGGTTCCTCTTAAAATCCATACCAGACCCAAAGGGTCTTTTTCTTTATTATATTTTTATTTTAATTGCAACCACGGGTCAATTGAAATATGATTTAAATCTTTTTTTTTTTAGAAATGTCACTTTTGCTGCAGCATGTTCTATGCATGCTGCAGATGCGTCACTTTACAGGCAGACTAAGAGGACCCCCAGGCACTAAAGGCATTTAAAATCATTGCTCCTGAAAAAACAATTGTTTTTTTTTTTTTTTTTATTTGCAATGATACATATCCCCCAGGGCAGTACCCAGACCCCCATACCCCTTTTATAGCCAATTACTTGCATATTTGGCATTTGGTATTCAAAATACGCAAGATTTTAATGGCATTCTGTGCATTTGCTAGAGGCATGTAACATTTGTATACATGTGCACAGCATCCAGTATCCAGGATCTTACTGACCACCTCCAATGCTCCTGACCAACATGGTAATAACAACAATGTGTAATTGCACACTGACAGACTGAATCAGTCATTGGTTCACTGGCGGCACATGCACAGCTTGTTCTGCGCAAGCACTGCTAGTGCTTCATTCAGACTGGCAGTGTGTAATCTCATTGTTGTTATTGACATATCTGCCAGGAGCCAATCCTTATATGCTGCCTGCTGGATAGCACCAGATGCAGCCCCCTTCTTTTAATGCTGCTATATGCAGTAGAAAATTTCCATTGCTATACGCAGCTGTGCAAATGGACCCATAGACTGAGATACAGATTCATACAGATATGTACAAAACAGCAGAATGAGCCCTAAAAGGGAAATAAACATTTTTATGACCACATTTAAACAATTTATGACCTATTTACTTTACTTAGTTTACTTTAAATTATAATTTGTTCCACATATGTTCTTATTTTAAAATATATTTACCCACGTTTTCTCAGGAACCACCAAGCACCATCTATGTGTCCTCCTCTGCACCCATTTTGATTGTGAACATTACAAGAGATTAAATGTTGGGGAGAGAGGTTTGATGTGTAGTGTCCCTCAGAGTGTATTGCTATCCGATCTGCTGCAACACCTGCAATAAGAAGAGCACATATTCATATTAAAAGTAGCCATCATTTATTTTTACAAAAAGTCCACAGAGCTTTTTTTGCATCTCTACTATCATAACGCTAATGTAATTTCAAACACAAGAAATATATATATATATATTGTTAAAACACATATTGAGGGGGGGGGGTTACTAAAACTGAAGCACTCAGAACCTGATGCAGCTGGGCATGATATCCAATCAGCTTCTAACTTCAGCCTGTTCGATTAAGCTTTGACAATAAGCCCTCGTTCACACTGAACGCGGGTTTCATATCATGCGAGTTCAGCTGAACTTGCACAATTTCAAACCAGCATTTCAGTGCAAGTTCGGGGGCGATTTGAAAGACATCTCTGCGGATTCATGCACAGATGTCTATTGAAACCACCCCCTAAGTCACCAAAAGTAGTGCAGGAACTACTTTTGGAAATCGGTGTGACATCGACTTACCATTGCATGACAAATCACTCCGATGTGAACGAAGGCTAAAACCTGGAAGCTGACTGGTTTCTATGCAAAACTGCACCAGATTTTGCACGCTCCTGTTTTAGTAAATCCTTCTCATAGAGACTGTTATGAGTTCCAAATGTATTTGTTTATCATTGTGCATAATGGTGTAGAAAGTCAGAGTCTATAAGCACTAGGTTAGTGTTTAAAGAGGAACGCATTCAGGCATTTTTTAAGGCTTCCGCTTGAAACTTAAATAGTTAGTATTGACATCAAGATATTGGCATTATACATGCAGGACTGTAAGGTTTTGATACCAGAAGAATATATATTCATGTTTAGAAGCTGAATTAATGAATTTTCCCTATAGGTAAGCTTTATGGCTTCAGACATTCACACAGCCAGAGTCTGCGAACCTAGAAGGCAGACCAGGTGAAGATGGAAGCACTGTCAACGGTGACAGCTTGCTGCTGGAGGGCTTTGTTATAAGTTAAGTTTCACATGCATACTAGCACATTATAAGTTTGCCTTGCTGGTTAAAAAAAAAATTGCTGGCTGTATACGCAGATATACTGTGGCACAATGGCTTTCCTGGGCGAAATCCCAGGAGAGCCATTATGGGTATGGGTTCATCCTTCCCCTTAGTGGCCGCCAGAGGGCGCATGACCGGCGGGCAAGATTGCACCCCCATATAGTTAGAACACGGGGAAGGAACACACATTTAGCCCCTTGATCGCCCCCTAGTGTTAACCCCTTCCCTGCCAGTGACATTTACACAATAATCAGTGCATTTTTATAGCATTGATCGCTGTATAAATGTCAGTGGTCCCAAAAATGTGTCAAAAGTGTCCAATCTGTCTGCCACAATGTCACAATACCATTAAAAAATGCAGATCACTGCCATTACTAGTAAAAAAAAATTTAAAAAGTATTACTAAAAAAAATAATAATAAAAATGCCATAAAATGCCATAAATCTTTCCCATAGTTTGTAGATGCTATAACTTTTCCGCAAACCAATCAATACACGCTTATTGCAATTTTTTTACCAAAAATATGTAGAAGAATATATATCGGCCTAAACTGATGAAAAAATTTGTTTTTTGAAAAAAATTTGGGGGGTATTTATTATAGCAAAAAGTAAAAAATATTGTTTTTTTTTTTTTCAAAATTGTTGCTCTTTTTTTGTTTATAGCGCAAAAAATAAAAACCGCAGGGGTGCAGGGGAGATCAAATACCACCCAAAGAAAGCTCTATTTGTGGGAAAAAAAGGGTGCAAATTTCGTTTGGGTACAGCATTGATTGACTACACAATTGTCAGTTAAACTGACACAGTGCCAAACTGTAAAAATTGCTCTGGTCAGGAAGGGGGTAAAATCTTCCGGGGCTGAAATGGTTAAAGTGTAGGTTGTAGTCCGTCTTCCCACCACCATGCAAAAGTGTTTATCAAAAACACTAAGCACCAATTCTTTCATGAGAGCAAACTCTTTTTGAGTTAAGAGCATGCCAACAGAGCTACAGGTAGGGATGAGCCAAACACCTCTTGGTTCGGTTCGCGAATGGACCGAAAGTTTGCGCGAACATTCGAACACCGTTAAAGTCTATGGGACCTGAACGTGAAAAATCAAAAATGTGAATTTTAAAGGCTAATATGCAATTTATTGTCATAAAAAGTGTTTGGGGACCCGGATCCTGCCCCATGTATCAATGCAAAAAAAAGTTTCAAAAACGGACGTTTTTTTTCGGGAGCAGTGATTTTAATAATGCCTAAAGTGAAAAAATAAAAGTGAAATATTCCTTTAAATATCGTACCTGGGGGTGACTATAGTATGCCTGTAAAGTGGCGCTTGTTTCCCATGTTTAGAACAGTCCCTGCACAAAATTACATTTCTAAAGGAATAAGCCATTTAAAACTGCTTGCGGGTGTAATGTAATGTCGGGTCCTGGCAATATGGATGAAAATTATTGAGAAAAACGGCATGGGTACCCCCCCAGCCCATTACCAGGCCCTTTGAGTCTTGTATGGATATTAAGGGGAACCCCACACCCAAATTAAAAAAAGAAAAGGCATAGGGCCCCCAGGCTCTATATACTCTGAACAGCAGTATACAGGCGGTCCAAACAAGACAGGGACTGTAGGTTTGTTCTTAAGTTGAATCTGTTTGTAATTTGGAACAGGTACATTTTGTAAGTGTAGCTCCAGCCAAAAAAATCAATTTTTAAGCTTTTTGGATAACATAGGGAAGGGTTATCACCCCTGTAACATTTGTTTTGCTGTCTGTGCCCCTGTTCAGAAGATTTCACCTCACTTTCTGTCCCAGTGACAATTGGATTTTTAAAATTTGGGGTTATTAGGGAAACAAGGATTGGTGATAAAGCATCAGTGGAGACACCTTTTTCCCATATTAACTCTAATGCCCCGTACACACGGTCGGATTTTCCGATGGAAAATGTCCGATCGGAGCGTGTTGTCGGAAATTCCGACCGTGTGTGGGCTCCATCGGACATTTTCCATCGGATTTTCCGACACACAAAGTTGGAGAGCAGGAGATAAAATTTTCCGACAACAAAATCCGTTGTCGGAAATTCCGATCGTGTGTACATAAATCCGACGGACAAAGTGCCACGCATGCTCAGAATAAATAAAGAAATGAAAGCTATTGGCCACTGCCCCGTTTATAGTCCCGACGTACGTGTTTTACGTCACCGCGTTTAGAACGATTGGATTTTCCAACAACTTTGTGTGACCGTGTGTATGCAAGACAAGTTTGAGCCAACATCCGTCGGAAAAAATCCTAGGATTTTGTTGTCGGAATGTCCGAACAAAGTCCGACCGTGTGTACGCCCTATAACAGGAGAGAATTTCCCTTCCTAGGGGTAGATTTCCTCTCACTTCCTGTTGTCTCCCTCCGTTTGTAAATAGGAGTCGTTTGTAAGTCGGATGTTTGAAAGTAGGGGACCGCCTTTATATACTATACGGCCTGCCCTATATACTCTGCAGAAAATTGCAGAGCCCTCACAGTTACTCTTGGTGGGTGCTGGAATGGGCCCTGCTCTGAAATATTATATCAAGAATTGTAATTACATGCCCCTGTTGAACAGGGGCAGAAAAATTGGGCCTTTGTTGGTGGTGTGTTGGTGGTGCCACAACACTGTAAGCCCTCACAGATACTCTAGTTGAGCGCAGGAATGAGCCCTGCTGTGAAATATTACAGAAAAAAATATAATTATACACTCCTGTTAAACGGGGGAAGAAAAATTGGGCCTTAGGCATTGGTGGTGCCCTGAAACAAAAATGATCTTAGAACCTATCAACATGAACATTGAGGAGGAATAGGATAGTCATTGAGCATAACAGGATAGTTACTCAGCATAGGCAGTCTTCAAGGGATCTCACATTCATAGAAAAATTAATCGGTTACATCAGCATCAGGTGCTTGGTAGCTGGTGATCCAAGACTTATTCATATTTATGAAGGTGGATGTGGATGGGTGCACTCTGTGATCGGTTACAAAGCCTCCAGCAGCACTGAATGTGCCATCAGAAAGAACGCTGGGTGCAGGACAGGCCAGTAGCTCAATTGCATATTGTGCAAGCTCTGGCCAGTGATCCATCCTCAAGACCCAGTAACCCAGTGGATTTTTGGTTGGAAAGGTCTTCAAGTCTGATCTTGCCCCTAGGTATTCCTGCATCATGTAAAACAGATGCTGGCGATGGTTGCTGGAACCGATCAGACCTTGGGAAAGAATTGTCTGAGCTCATCTCCACCGCTCCTTCTGTGACTGATCAAAGTCTCAGCAACACGTTGTCCAGGAGGACCAGGAAATTGTAACTTCCCTGGCTCTGGAAATGCATTGCACAAACCTTTCTGCAAGGCCTCCCGAAGATGTTTCATCCTCTGCTCCCTCCGCGAAGGCTGGATAAGTTCCGCAACCTTACCCTTGTAATGTGGATCAAGAAGGGTTGGCAGCCAGTAATGATCTCTCTCCTTGATACCACAAATCCGAGGGTCCTTTCGCAGGCTTTGCAGGATCAGGGAGGCCATGCAGCGAAGGTCTGCTGAGGCATAGGATCTGGAGTCCTCTGGGTCACTAAGGATGACATGATCCACAGCCACCTCCTCCCAGCCACGTACAAGTCCATGGGTTTCTGGGGACTAAAAACAATCCCTTGAAAACTGCTGCTGATGCTGAGTGCTAGGCTCCACCTCCATGCTGACACAATCCTCCTCATCCTCTTCCTGTGTGATCGGCGGGCCCGCAGGAATACTGTCTGGATAAAGGGGGTCTTGAGAGGTAAGGAAGTCCTCCTCTTCCTCCCTCTGTTCTGCCTCAAGTGCCCTGTCCATTATTCCATGAAGCGTGTGCTCCAACAGGAAGATAAGAGGGACAGTATCACTGATGCTTACACTGTCACTGCTCACCATCCTTGTGGCCTCCTCAAATGGTGACAGGACAGTGCATGCATCCTTGATCAGTAGCCACTGGCATGGCGAAAAAAAAGCCAAGCTCCCCTGACCCTGTCCTGGTGCCATACTCACACAGGTACTCATTGATGGCCCTCTGCTGTGCGTGCAGCCGCTGCATCATTGCCAACATTGAGTTCCACCTGGTGGGCATGTCACAAATGAGGCGGTTCTTGGGCAGGTTGCATTCCTTTTGAAGGTCAGCCAGCCGAGCACTGGCATTATATGACTGTCGGAAATGCCCACAGACTTTCCTGGCCTGCCTCAGGAGATCCTGTAAGCAAGGGGACCTGCACAAGAACCGCTGCACACCAAATTAAGGACGTGAGCCAAACAGGGAACATGGGTCAATTGTCCCTGTCGGAGGGTGGAGAGGACGTTGGTGCCATTGTTGCAAACCACCATTCCTGGCTGAAGCTGGCGTGGCGTCAACCGCCTCTGAGTCTGCCCCTGCAGCACTGACAGAATCTCTGCCCCAGTGTGGCTCCTGTCCCCTAAGCAGACCAACTCAAGCACCACATGGCATCTTTTTGCCTGAGTGCTTGCATAGTCCCTTGAACACCTACGGAGCACCGCTGGTTCCGAGGACAAATTTGCAGAGGAAGAGGACATAGAGAAAGAAGAAGAGGAGGGGGTGGAGGAGAGAGGTGTAGCAGAATCACCACTACTAGCATTTTGGAGGCGTGGTGGCAGAACAAGCTCCAACAATACTGCACCCTGTCCTGCATCCTTCCTAGCTGCCAGCAGAGTTACCCAGTGCGCCGTGAAAGAAAGGTAACATCCCTGTCTATGCCTGCTGGACCATAAGTCAGCGGTAATATGCACCTTACCACTGACTGCCCTGTCCAACAAGGCCAAGACATTGCCTTCCACATGCCGGTAGAGAGCCAGAATGGCCTTCCGTGAAAAGAAATGGTGTTTGGGCACCTGCCACTGAGGTACCACACATTCCACAAATTCACAAAAGGGGCAGAGTCTACCAGCTGAAAAGGCAGCAGTTGGAGTGCTAGCAATATAGTCAAGCTAGCATTCAGCCACTGAGCATGTGGATGGCTGGTACCAAATTTCTTTCGATGGTTTAGCAACTGGGGTAGGGATATTTGCCTGCTACAATCGGATGTTGGTGTAGCGATAGCAGATTGCCTGCAAGTACTTCGCACACCTAATTCTACACCTTCATTCCTCTCAGTGCAGATTTCTGAGAGGACTGAAGGTATAGTAGGGTTGGAGATCCCAGCTGATGAGGAGTAAGAAGAGGTCCGCCTTGTTCTTTGGTGTGGGTCTTTTAAGTACTGTTACCAACTGCATGGGAGATCGACATATGTCTGGTTAAGCAGCTTCTGTTTTGGCCATGCTTGATACACTTCAGACATATGTTGCAACGGTGCGATCTGCTGCACACGTATCAAAAAAGGCCCACACCAAAGAACTGCCTTTGGCCAAATATGGCTCTCTGTGCTGACGGCGCTGTGATTGGCCAAAGCATGCGGGTCATAGTGCATTATAGGGCGTGACACGCCACTCGAATTTGGCACGAACGCCCCATAATGTTCGCATTTTGACGAACGATCGAACAGTCAATGTTCGAGTCGATCTCATAAAGCTCATCCCTAGCTACAGGAAATAACCAACTTTAACAAAATAAGACAAAAAATAGAGTATATATTATCTACTGTGGTGAAAAGTAGAAAAATGTAATTTGCAATGCAGACATATTAACCTGTTATGCGGTAGCAATTGTTTACTATTTCATATAAATCTTCTCTGCCAATAAAGGTCACTAGAAGATACCAGCAACCAGCACTTGTCCTCTTTTAAAGGGAAACAGGGAGATGCATGTGCCAACCTGGAGATCATAAGACACAAGAGGGAGGAAAGTTCTGCAACATAGTCAGAGAAGAAGAAGATCAATGGGAGAGCATTCTAGAAGAGGGTAGCCAAGAGAACCTTCAGAGATACATCCTGTTAGACTGATTAGTAAGATTCCAGTTTGTTCATGGTTTAGAGGAAAGCGCAGAGAAGTAGGAAATGATTCCACCTGTTTCTTCTATCTGCCTAAGCAGTAAAAGTAGGGGTCCAGACTGCTGCAATGTAAGTGGCACGTGGGCTCTGTAAAGAAGTTCATCATGCTACAGTGACAGCCTCTGCTACAACACAGAACTGCCATATGCTTAGGTATTTTTTTTATCTAATCAGGAACTAATGGGAAGGACTGTATTGCATACTCAGGGAAAGTTCAGCTGCATACAGAAATAAATACAAAATGATAGCTTTACAGTATTGTCTGCTAAATAAAGTAAACTGTCTGGGAAGAGACTTTATCCAAAGTGAATTATCTCAAGGGGACCACTCACCTGTTATTTTGTCATTGTGTAGTATCCCAATACATTTGTTAAGCTAGCTATACCTAGTAGATTTTTAAACAAATATTTATATGAATATATATATGAACAATCGTATGGAAATTCTTTGTACATTGGATTGGATGAATGTCGCTTGAAAGTACGTCAAAAATTTTGTTTGCTTGCAACATTTGATTTTGGAATGAATGCAATTTCCCAAACAGAAACCATTTACACTATTAAAAACCTGTTTGTATGACATTTTTTTCCATCCTGCATTTTTGAATTTTATTGTCGCAGTGGTCAAAAATGAATGGAAATTTGCACCCAATTAGCAATTACAAAATCACACAAATATTCCTAAAATAAAAATGTAAAAAAAAAGTTCTACTAATACAGTATATTGCCAGCTTTGCTATATTGCCTTTAAAAGGAATCTATCACTGCGCAGTTGTTCTGGGCTCCAATCAGCCTTTGTGAGCTCACCTATGGACAAGTTTGGGACAGTTAGCTTAGCTAGGCAAAGGGTAGTGAACTGTTAAATTAATTTGTTGATGTTTTAATGCCAAATGGTAAGTGCACTTGTAATTATTGAACCTCTTGCTCTGTTTGCCTTAACCGTTTTTCTATTTTCAACATGCAGGTGCCGCAGAATAAAATTGCCTACTATTTACAATGATCTAACTCACTGTGTCACCCGCATACCTATGAAAGTTCACACTTATAGTTGTGATACACAAACACCTTTTTTATCTTTTGTTATGGGCGGTTACATGGCTGCTCTCAATGTAGGGCTTATCAGCCATTGACATCACAGACTAACTACAGGAAAATGCTGTGCATTAGCACAGCTTCCTTCATGTCTCAGGGACAAAGTAGGGATGCAAACATACCATGTTAGTACAGAGTGGTCAGGAACAAACAAGAAGGTCTGAATATACAAGGGGACTGGCAGGAAACAGGAGGTACTACAACCCTTAAGGATGAAGTTCAAAACAAATCTTAATATCAGATTTGCAACTTTGGTATGTGTTAGTAAAACTAAATAATATATCTTTGCAGCTACTTTGTGTATTCATATGAGTTATACCTTGTTTTTTAAGGATAAATTGAGTCTTCCTCTGTTTTGTAAATGTTAAAAGATAACTCCTTTTTTTTTTCATTATCAATGTAAAACTGGCCAAAAAAGTTTTAGTTTTGACTCCCAGAATGTGTGTGTATAAGGTCTTATTTATTTTTTTAAGATTTTTTTTACAGACTGTTTCACAGACTTCTCTTCTAAAGAGCAGAAAACATACAATATTATTTTCTTCCTCACAGATAAGTGAGATGCAAGATTGCCTATATCAGTAATAACATGATCAAATGCCAGTTCTCCCAGCTCCTGATCGTTATTATGAGACCAGGAGATTTGACAGTTCAGTCTCCATGCTGCGGTAATGTGTTTAAGCGCAATGGCATGAACACAGGTATGCATTTCTGTGGGCCCATAGAAAAAGGCCCACGTCTGTGAGGTAACATATGTGCATATGCTTGGCTAGAATGGCTTTTATAAAAGTTACACATTTTTCTTATGTGAGGGAGAAATGAAACTGTCCCTATTTTAATATTGAGATTAACATTTTAGGTTAGGAGGCTAACTTTTAAAGGATAGGTTAAGGTTAAAGCCAATTTTATGTCACAGAAATATATATGCAGTTTTATAGATATCTACCAACAGCTTCTATTTTCATGTCCTATATTTATTTTCCCAGAACAACAGTTGTGAGGGGAATCTAAATATGACTTTGCAGTCCAATAACACCAGAGTTAGATCCACTGTAATCAGCACTTGGCAACAAACCTGATAAGACTCTCCCCTCTCTTTTAAGGCATTTCCTATCAAAAAGCAGTCATTAACCATAACATGCCTGGATACCAAACTATAAAGAGATAAACAGTTGGGAGATTGCAGCTGCACTTCACTTTTGAGGGTTAAGTCAAAGATTGGGGGCAACATTTTTAAGGATAGGTGAAAGTTTAATTGTTTTCATGCTTAGGTTAAGGGAGAAGGTTAAGGTGTAGGTTTAGTAATAAGGGTTGATTGTAAGTGTTAGATTAATGGTAATATTAACACACAACCTCTCCTGAATAGATAGAAGAATGGTGCAAAACATCAGCTAATATGGCACTTGAAGCACAATTTGAGTGCTAAAGAAATATGTTTACCCAAGCTTTATTGCTATATTGAATCTGGAGAAGCTGGAGACCAGTGCTCTGGCTATGGTGTTCCCACAATAGCAAATCCTTATCAAATAAAGCTGGCAGCTTGGAGTGATCTTGACGTAAATTCTTTATTGGCTACATGTAGAAAGACACAATACTACAAATGCTGCGCAGCCTTACCCATAGCATACAAAAATGTTTTAAAAAAGTGATTGATATTATATAGATATTATATATATATATAGATAGATAGATATAGATCTATATCTATATATACACTGTATGAATGAATAAATGAATGAATGATTTATATAGCACTGCAAATGCGAACTGAATCGCCTCAAGACACTAATAGGCGCGTATATACGAAACATATTGGATATTTGAATGTGGAACTTGACGTAAACTGTTTCATAGAAGATTATTGAGCACTATGTATAGATCTTAGTTTCCTTTTTATTCTTTTTCATTTTTTTCTCTTTTTTATTTTTTCACATTTTTTAATTTTTTTTTAATTTTTTTTTTATTTTATTTTTATTTGTATTTTTGTTTATTTTTATTGTATTTTCATATTTATTTTTATTTAATTTTAATTTTAATGTTTATTTTTATTTAGTTTTATTTTATTTTATTTTTATCTGCACACTTTAATATTTTTATTATTTCTATTTTCAGTTTATTTTTAATAATGTTCATTTTTTACTTCTTCATATTATCTCATATGATTAGGAGAGTTGAAACAATCTTTATGATGACTCTTGACAGCTAATAAGTATAATCTATATAGAAGTGCATGGCTATAATTATATTCCTTTTTAAGTTGTTTTTATGCATTTATTAAATTGTAAGTGTCTTTTGTATTGTTAAATTATTGTTTTTTTGTAAAAGCTGGCCAGCTGTGTGGGTGGGGAGACCCTACTAATGGTGGGATGGCCAATATTGTGCAAACATGTGGGAAAATATAGCAAGAAATAGGATTTTTTACTTCCGTAGACTCCATAGTAAACAAGAAAGTATGGGCAGCAATGAGCGGGTGAAACTGGTCCACGAGGAAGGAGAGAAATAACCCTTAAACATAATAATAGGTACACAGACTAGGAATGTAGTCAGTGGGGTGAGAACGGAATTGTTCCCGACTACGGGCTATTGAACCCAAGCCGGACCACATAGGCGGTAATGGATGTACGCCGCCAACACTCGAAATGGCGGATTCATTGCTTCCGGGGCTGGGACATAAGCTAACTAACACACCGGAGTGTAATGATAGGATCCAACAGTATAAGTATAGTGCAGTACATAATCTCAGCAGCTTCCTGATGACGCAATCAACATTTGCGAAATGCATAGAGGCTGCTGGGAGATTTTGACGTCACTTCCTGCCTAGTGAGAGGGAGGCTTGGAACACAGGCAACGTGATAGCGAGGCTTAGAACACACGCAGCATAGGAAATAAACAGGGGAACGCACACACCAGTATTCCGGACCCTGCATACACGGCTGAAACAGCTTGGTGCCGGCTTATGGGCACAGAAATATGTGAGTGAAATAGTCTTTTTATACCTTTTTAATAAATAAGTTTAGACATACTATACCACGATGGCCATTTATTTTCCATTAGAACTGGTAGTCTGAAGAGTGTGCAGATTGATCCATTGTGTGGAGTGGTTATCCAACTAATAAACCAAAGGCACACATTCACCTATTTCTGTTGAGTGGCCAATCTATAAGTGGTGGTGGAATCACAAAAGGGTGATACTTAGTTGCACAATTAAGAGATGAATCCAAAGGAACTGGCTAATCACTCACTGAGACGACTTATTTGGGACTTATCAGCTACTGGGAATCACTCACTGCACTGAGTGCAGTGAACTTTTTACTAAAAATATATTGAATGGTTATTTATGTTACAACAGCAGTTTCCTAATTTATTTATATATATATATATATATATATATATATATATATATATATATATATATATATATATATATTGGTGTTTTCTACACATGTTCATGTTGATATTGCATGTATGGGTTTGAACCCTATGGTTTAGGATACGTTCTTTCATATGTTTTTTTATATGTTTTTTCATGTGGGCACATGAGCACGTATAATTTATATTTTTTAAAGGGTACAATTCATAGTGTTTGACACTGAATAAATAGTTATTCACATAGGGCACAGTTAGGACAATTTAATAAATACACTGTCAAGGTCCATGGTAACAGATAAATAGTGGTGGTACACAAAAGTTATTTAAATAGTTGGCGCAGTACTTAAACATATCTCTCTGTCTCTGTCTCTGTCATCATTCACTCTTCAAAAGGGCGGTATTCCAGTAACTAAAAACAATTAGGGTAAGTATACTTTGAGTGCTGGTGGGCATATTGACTGGTATCAGCATATTTAGCAACACTCTTGCAACACCAAGGACACCACACATTTATTTCATTAAATTGATTCATAATATATAATTCTAAAATTGTGGAACAATTTCTGAAATGTGATACACAGTGGGAAAATATTAAAGTGCTTAAAGCCTCATCATGGTGAGTTTGCACTTGGGTGAGATATTCTCCTTCTTTATCTTCCCATTGGCCTGGAAAAGGACTGGGAAATCTTATGCCGCGTACACACGGTCGGACTTTTCGTCTACAAAAGTCCGACAGCCTGTCCGACAGACTTCCGACGTACCTTCGGCGGACTTGCGGCAGACTTTCTTACGAACGGACTTGCCTACACACGACCACACAAAAGTCCGACGGATTCGTACGTGATGACGTACACCGGACTAAAATAAGGAAGTTCATAGCCAGTAGCCAATAGCTGCCCTAGCATGGGTTTTTGTCCGTCGGACTAGCACACAGACGAGCGGATTTCGGGTCCGTCGTACTTACGACGTAAAGATTTGAAGCATGTTTCAAATCTAAAGTCCGTCGGATTTGAGGCTAAAAAAGTCCGTTGAAAGTCCGGAGAAGCCCACACACGATTGGATTACCAGCCAGCTTTAGTCCGTCAGCGTCCGTTGGACTTTTGTAGACGAAAAGTCCGACCGTGTGTACGCGGCATTAGTGTGTGTTATCACATAGTTGACTTGAGGGGAGGTAATGTCACTGGCAGTGATGGTACATTTATTTAGCATAGTGTTAGTGTGCAAACCCTCTTTAACTGTGCTCATGCCATCAAATAGGATGTGTTTGGAAAAAAGATTTTGATTTTTTTTTCCAATTATTTACCGCTAAAAATAAAAAGATAAAAATTTCTATCTTTTGACTTTTCTACCCTTTAAGACTCTAACTGCTGGTATTATATACTCAAATAAACTCATTATCAACAGGTACCGGGAAAATGGGATGTAAAATAAATGTATATTTCTATTTATGTTTTAACTAAGACCAATCATATTTAATGAAGAAAATATAATTTAATACTATTAATTAGGGACATTTAAACAGCTTGAAATGTTTATGAAATATACATCACTCGGAAAATAAAGTTTTGCAGCTTTGCACTAACAGTTGCTGTGCCATGCAGCTTAGCCCTTTGAAAAAAAATCAGTGAATAAAATGCTGCCTCAAGGTGTAGCTGCATGGCAATCTGTATTGACACAACACATTATCCTGGAGGTGTTGCCAAGGATGTGTGAGACAGACAAATGCACTCCTAAGTGATCAGCTGAGATTTATGATATATCTTTGACATCTTTATGTTTCTGAGTAGTTATTGGATGTTTAATAAATTTTAATGTTTTTATAGTAATACACTATGGGGGTTATTTACAAAAGGCAAATCCACTTTGCACTGCAAGTGCACTTGGAAGTGCAGTGGCTATAAATCTAAGGGGTAGATCTGAAATGAGTGGAAGCTCTGCTGATTTTATCATCCAATCATGTGCAAGCTAAATTGCTGTTTTTTATTTTTCTCACTTGAACCCCCTCGGATCTACAGCGACTTTACTTCCAAGTGCACTTGCAGTGCAGAGTGGATTTTCCTTTAGTAAATAACCCCCCATGTGAGTTCCCTTTTCTTTGCACAATATCTGAGGAACGACTGGATTATAATTCTCAGTGTATGGGGAGACTCTTCCAAAGGAGTGGTGCATTCTGAGCGATTTATGCCGAGCATTTACAGTATCTCGCAAAAGTTAGTATACCCCTCACCTTTTTGTAAATATTTTATTATATCTTTTCATATGTGACAACACTGAAGAAATTACACTTTGCTACAATGTAAAGAAATGAGTGTACAGCTTGTATAACAGTGTAAATTTGCTGTACCCTCAAAATAACTCAAAACACAGCCATTAATGTCCAAACCGCTGACAACAAAAGTGAGTACACCCCTAAGTGAAAATGTCTAAATTGGGCCCAATTAGCCATTTTCCCTCCCAGTGTCATGTGACTCGTTAGTGTTACAAGGTCTCAGGTGTGAATGGGGAGCAGGTGTGTTAAATTTGGTGTTAATGCTCTCACTCTCTCATACTGGTCACTGGAAGTTCAACATGGCACCTCATGACAAAGAACTCTCTGAGGATCTGAAAAAAAAAGAATTGTTGCTTTACATAAAGATAGCCTAGGCTATAAGAAAATTGTCAAGACCCTGAAACTAAGCAGCAGCATGGTGGCCAAGATCATACAGTGGTTTAACAGAACAGGTTCCACTCAGAACAGGCCTCAATAAGTTGAATGCACGTGCTCGGCATCATATCCAGAGGTTGGCTCTGCATTGCTGCAGAGGTTAAAGGGGTGGGGGGGGTCAGACTATCAGTGCTCAGACCATACGCTGCACACTACATCAAATTGGTCTGCATGGCTGTCGTCCCAGAAGGAAGCCTCTTCGAAAGATGATGCACAAGAAAGCCTGCAAACAGTTTGCTGAAGACAAGCAGACTAAGGACATGGATTACTGGAACCATGTCCTGTGGTCTGATGAGACCAAGTTAAACTTATTTGGTTCAGATGGTGTCAAGCGTGCAACCAGGTGAGGAGTACAAAGACAAGTGTGCCTTGCCTACAGTCAAGCATTGTGGTGGGAGTATAAAGCTCTAACTTAATAGCTATATAGTGATAATAGTGCAATATATAAAGATTACAATAAAATAAAACATGCAATATTGCTAATGAATATAATAAAGTGACAATGTGCATTCATGTGATATTTATCTGTATGCTTTAAAACCAAAAGTCCATAGGATCATAGCAAGCAATTGATCCAAAATATAAAAAATGAAATTGCTTCAATGTGCTGTGCTGAGTTCAAAAAGATGACAATCTATAAGTTCTAAAAAAAAAATCCATGCGATTCGGTAAATGCTGTGAAAATAATCCAATAGCAAAGTGCTGTATTCTCACTCAGGTGCTCCCCCCTAGGTATTGGATGCTCATCTTAGAGCATGTGACCTTGCTGTTAGGCTTGGTCAATACACGCATTAGAACCACTTCCGGGTTAAGCAGTATATCTGGAATCCTGGATTGGTTCCCAATTAGCCAGGCGCATCAGTGTGCCACTCTATATAAAGCGTGATTGAGTGTGAGAAATCAGCCGATAAGGGGATGGTGTGCTAATCGTTCCCAGCAGATCACCTGCCAAAGGTTACATCCTGTCCCCTTCCCCAACGTGTGTCGATACAAGGGGTTTCTGTATCTTCCTCAGTGGTCATGGTCTGGGGCTGCATGAGTGCTGTCAGCACTGGGGAAGCTACAATTCATTGAGGGAACCATGAATGCCAACATGTACTGTGACATACTGAAGCAGAGCATGATCCCCTCCCTTCAGAGATGGGCCGCAGGGCAGTATTCCAACATGATAATGACCCCAAACACACCTCCAAGATGACCACTGCCTTGCTAAAGAAGCTGAGGGTAAAGGTGATGGACTGGCTAAGCATGTCTCCAGACCTAAACCCTATTAAGCATCTGTGGGGCATCCTCAAACGGAAGGTAGAGGAGCGCAAGGTCTCTAACATCCACCAGCTCCAGTGCCAATCTGTGAAGCTCTGGTGAACTCCATGCCCAAGAGTGTTAAGGCAGTGCTGGAAAATAATGGTGGCTACACAAAATATTGACACTTTGGGCCAAATTTGTACATTTTCGCTTAGGGGTGTACTCACTTTTGTTGTCAGCAGTTTAGATGTTAATGGCTGGGTGTTGAGTTATTTTGCAAATTTACACTGTTAAGGCTCTTTTACACGGACGTGTCCGTGTACGGAGCCCGCTCTGCTCAGCGGGGATCGCTCCGTCGATCCCCGCTGAGCAGGCAGATGACAGGTCCGTCTCTGCACACTGTGCAGCGATGGACCAGTCAGAGTGCCGCTCTCCCCTATGGGGGATCGGATGAAGATGGACCGTGGGGTCCGTCGTCACCCGATCTGATCCGCAGACGGATGGAAAAGTAGGTTTTTCCTCCGTCACACTTTTTCGGATCGGAGCGGGTCTGATGTCAGCAGACATGTCACCGCTGACATCCGACGCGCCATAGAGGTCTATGGAGTGTCCGTTCAGGTCCACCTAAAAAACTGACAGGCAGACCTGAACGGATCGTCCGTGTGAAAGAGGCCTTATACAAGATGCAAACTCACTACTTTACATTGTAGCAAAGTGTCATTTCTTCAGTGTTGTCATATGAAAAGATATAATAAAATATTTACAAAAATGTGAGGGGTGTACTCACTTTTGTGAGATACTGTATATATAAGGCATAACCACGTAGTGAGTGAGACTCTTATAGGGTGAGCACTTGGAGTGGGATAATCACATCATCTTTCGTGCACGATTGGAACACAGCTATTTGCAGTTATATCGTGTGGGACTTTTGCATGTACATTTTAATGAACTTTAACACTTCATGCTTTGAATTTCTATCATTGTTTTAGAGCCTTCTGGAATCTATTAACATTGATTTGATTTCATGAGAGAGATATATTTCTTATAAAGGAGGCAGCAGGAATGTTTTCCCTATTATAGATTATTTGTTAAAAAAACATATTTAGCAATATTTATTATTGTTTGAGTTATAGGATTTAGGTTAATCGATTAAAAGATTTATTGGCAGGTATCTGATAGGAAAGAGGTCATTCTCCATGAGCAACTAAGGGTCTTAGGTCTATGGCACACTATCAATTCTCTTGGTGGAGACAATTCACCAACATCTACCCATCTCACCTGTTGTGGGTATTACTCGCTCAATGGCCAAACCAGCAAGATGTTGCGCTGTCATTCCTCCCTAATTGGCAACTAAAATCCCACAGCATTTCACATACAGTAAGGAGAAAATGTTTAATTGATTGGTTCTTACAGGCACACATTAAACTACCATTCTTGCTTTGACTGAAAAAAAAAAAAAATTAATTGTGAAAATTTAAACTTTTTTATTTATGATAGAACTGAAAGGTGTTAGAGCCTCTGTCAAGTTTATATTGTTGTCTGTGTACCTGCTGGGGGGCTTCATCTTCTCTATTTGTCCTTGTGATTGGGAGAGAAATTGATGGCAAATCTATAAGTTTACAAATTTCACCGGGGCAGGAATAGAGGGAAAATCTTCCAATGGGGACACTAAATCTGGTAATAATTATCTAAGAAGAATTTTCATCTCATTTCCTTTTTTGTGTCCAGGACAGAAAGTGAACAGAAATATTTCCAACCGACAAAACAAAAAAACTGGCATGTGTTTTAACCATTTTTTACTATATGTAAAGGAAAAAAGATGCCTTTGGATATACTCTAAGAGCTGAGAATTAAATTCTTACAATTTATTTACTTTTGCAATAAATAATATAATGTAATAAAGTGTATTATATATTACTTGCTGTTGAAAATGCCCAGGATGCTGCACAATTCTTTTGATCTAAAGGCCTGTGAATATACTGAGGCCATTTATATGAAGAAACAAAATACAATGGAAATTCCTCATCCAACGGCACTCGAACCTAAAATAAAACAGTCAGCTGTTTAGAAATGAAGGTTATTATAAAGAAACATGATTGATTGCAAATCAGCAATAATAGTCATGTATTGCTGTCTTTAACCACTTCAATACCAGGCACTTTCCCCCCTTCCTGCCCAGGTTAATTTTTAACTTTCAGTGCTGTCGCACTTTGAATGACAATTGTGCAGTCATGTAACTCTGTACCCAAACTCAATTTTTAACATTTTCTTCCCACAAATACAGCTTTCTTTTGGTGGTATTTGATCACCTCTGTGGTTTTTAATTTTTGCGCTATAAACATAAAAAGACCGATAATTAAAATAAAAATAAAAATTATGGGCACTGATAGGCAGCACTGATTGGGGGCACTGATAGGCAGCACTGATGGGCACTTATAGGTGGCACTGGATATGCAGCACTGATGAGGAGCTACTGACAGGCATTACTGAATGGCACTGATTGGCACTTTTTTGGGCACTCATTGGCACTGTTGTGGGCACTGACAGGCGTTTATTATGGGGACAGACTGGAAAGTGTTGGGCACTGATTGGCAGCTGATGGGCACCATTTTATGGGAGCTGTGCTGATAATCAATGTGCTGATTATCAGCACAGACCCCTCCCTCTGACAGGGAGAGCCGCCGATCGGATCTCCCCGTCAGTGTGAACCGAGGAAAGCCATGTACCAGCACTTCCTGGTTCACGCGATCATCAGCTGTGATTGGTCACAGCTGATCATGTGGTAAGAAGCCTCTGTCAGAGGCTCGATACCATGATCAGAGTTGCGGTGTGTCAGACTGACACACAGCACCTCTGAACGCCGCATGCCGACTATGTTATCCTGATCATGTCATATGACGTCCGGTCAGGATATCACAACCACTTTGCCACTAGGGATGAGTTTCGCGTTCGAGTCGAACCCATGTTCGACTCGAACATCGGCTGTCCGATCGTTCGCCGAATTGCAAACGTTATGGGGCGTTCGCGCCAAATTTGCGTGGCATGTCACGGCCCATAATTCACTGCGGCATCGCAGTGCATTGCTGGCTGATGATTGGCCAAGCATGCACTATGACCCGCATGCTTGGCCAATCACAGCGCTGTCAGTAGAGAGAGCTGTAATTGGCCAAAGCCAGGGTGGCTTTGGCCAATTGTGGCTCAGGGGGTTTAGAACACGCCCTAAACTATATAAGGCCTCCTGCACGGCGGCCCTGTGTAGTGTGTTCCAGCATGCTTAGATAGACGGAGAGAGTGTCATTTCATTTGAGTTAGCTAGATTAGGCAGGACAGTCAGCGAGTTAGCTGCACTTACAGTGTATTGTGTATATATATGCATCCCAGGTGTTGTATATATATATATATATATATATATATATATATATATATATATATATATATATATATATATATACACTGTGTTCGGTTTAGCTAGATCCGTTCCTGTTATCTTCCTACTGACAGGCAGGCTTGTCTTGTTACAGTATTTACAGCTACCTGAAGAAAATTGCTGGTGTTCTTTTGATCCTATTATTACCACAGTCAGGCAGCTAGACTATTTACATTTAGTGTAGTGAGTCCTCCTCACAGTGTTCAGTTAAAGCTACAAGTCAGTTTAGTGTGACCTCTGCACAGTGTTCAGCTAAAGCTACAAGTTAGGGTAGTGCGTCCTCCTCACAGTGTTCAGCTAAAGCTACAATTTGGTGTACTGTGTCCTCCTCACAGTGTTCAGCTAAAACTACAAGTTAGTGTAGTGCGACCTCTGCACAGTGTTCAGCTAAAGCTACAAGTTAGTGTAGTGCGTCCTCCTCACAGTGTTCAGTTAAAACTACAAGTTAGTGTAGTGCGACCTCTGCACAGTGTTCAGCTAAAGCTACAAGTTAGTGTAGTACGTCCTCCTCACAGTGTTCAGCTAAAACTACAAGTTAGTGTAGTGCAACCTCTGCACAGTGATCAGCTAAAACTACAAGTTAATGTAGTGCGTCCTCTGAACAGTGTTCAGCTAAAGCTACAAGTTAGTTTAGTGTGACCTCTGCATAGTGTTCAGCAAAACTACAAGTTAGGGTAGTGCATCCTCCTCACAGTGTTCAGCTAAAGCTACAAGTTAGTTTAGTGTGACCTCTGCACAGTGTTCAGCTAAAGCTACAAGTTAGGGTAGTGCATCCTCCTCACAGTGTTCAGCTAAAGCTACAAGTTAGGGTAGTGTGTCCTCCTCACAGTGTTCAGCTGAAGCTACAAGTTGGTGTAGTGCACCCTCCTCACAGTGTTCAGCTACAACTACAAGTTAGTGTAGTGCGACCTCTGCACAGTGTTCAGCTAAAGCTACAAGTTAGTGTAGTGCGTCCTCCTCACAGTGTTCAGCTAAAACTACAAGTTAGTGTAGTGCGACCTCTGCACAGTGTTCAGCTAAAGCTACAAGTTAGGGTAATGCATCCTCTGAACAGTGTTCAGCTAAAGCTACAAGTTAGTGTAGTGCGTCCTCCTCACAGTGATCAGCTAAAACTACAAGTTAGTGTAGTGCGAGCTCTGCACAGTGTTCAGCTAAAGCTACCTGTAGAAGGTTGGTGGTGTTTTCCTGATCCTATCACTACCGCAGGCAGCTAAATAAGCTACAAGTTAGTTTTTTGCGAGCTCTGCACAGTGTTCACCTAAAGCTACCTGTAGAAGGTTGGTGGTGTTTTCCTGATCCTATCACTACCACAGGCAGCTAAATAAGCTACAAGATAGTTTTTTGCGAGCTCTGCACAGTGTTCACCTAAAGCTACCTCTCGAAGGTTGGTGGTGTTTTCCTGATCCTATCACTACCGCAGGCAGCTAAATAAGCTACAAGTTAGTTTTTTGGGAGCTCTGCACAGTGTTCACCTAAAGCTATCTGTAGAAGGTTGGTGGTGTTTTCCTGATCCTATCACTACCGCAGGCAGCTAAATAAGCTACAAGTTAGTTTTTTGCGAGCTCTGCACAGTGTTCACCTAAAGCTACCTGTAGAAGGTTGGTGGTGTTTTCCTGATCCTATCACTACCACAGGCAGCTAAATAAGCTACAAGATAGTTTTTTGCGAGCTCTGCACAGTGTTCACCTAAAGCTACCTCTCGAAGGTTGGTGGTGTTTTCCTGATCCTATCACTACCGCAGGCAGCTAAATAAGCTACAAGTTAGTTTTTTGGGAGCTCTGCACAGTGTTCACCTAAAGCTATCTGTAGAAGGTTGGTGGTGTTTTCCTGATCCTATCACTACCGCAGGCAGCTAAATAAGCTACAAGTTAGTTTTTTGCAAGCTCTGCACAGTGTTCACCTAAAGCTACCTGTCGAAGGTTGGTGGTGTTTTCCTGATCCTATCACTACCGCAGGCAGCTAAATAAGCTACAAGTTAGTTTTTTGCGAGCTCTGCACAGTGTTCACCTAAAGCTACCTGTCGAAGGTTGGTGGTGTTTTCCTGATCCTATCACTACCGCAGGCAGCTAAATAAGCTACAAGTTAGTTTTTTGCGAGCTCTGCACAGTGTTCAGCTAAAGATACCTGTAGAAGGTTGGTGGTGTTCTCATAGTACAGGCAGGCAGTTGATTTTGCTAGCTGCAGTATCAGTATATATATATATATATATATATATATATATATATATATTCCAGCTTAGTGCAGCTACAGGCCATTAGTATGTCTGGAAGCCCAACAAGGAGAGGCAGACAGTCACAAGCCAATAAAAGAGGGCAAGCAGGCTCTGTATCTAGAGGCAACAGTTCTGGTCGTGGAGATGGTGCATCCTCATCAGCACATAGCCGTGGGACACGCTTGGCCTTTTTTTCGGCAGCTGGCCATGTTGAGCCTCAACATGCGGAAGACTTGGTCGAGTGGATGACTGTAATGGAAATTTGTAAGTTCTGTATATAATTGTATTGTATTTTGTATGTATTGCACACTGCCCTCACTGTGCAACAGCACTAATAATGTTCTCAGTAAATGTTTACATTCTTTCGAGTCCTGATTAGAATAAGCCTGCCTATGTAACGCCCCTTGTTACGATAAACCTACAATTGTAATATTAATGTGATACCTACGTAATCATGTGCATAAAAACCTTCAATTGCGTCATAATAAAGCAGAACAGTAATTTGGAAAGATGCTGAGCGTATCTTTTGTGTCTGTTCCCTACTGCAGTAGTTATTATTAATTTGGAACCACTAATCAATATGAGGATAGGAGTTGCCTATCATCAATTTAACCGAGTCAGCATGGCGAGCTTTGCCTTAGGAGGGGATTCCAGGTGACCCTGAGTATCCGAAACGAGGAGCTTGAGACGATCCGGGAATTTCTGATAATCAGCCGGCTGAGGTAAGCCTTTTGCTTACATTTGAGTTATCAGACTTCCTTGATCGGTAAGGCATTTTCGGGACAAAGGGTACCTATTTTACTCCCCTTAATCGAACTGTATTGATTGGTGGTTATATGTTATGTTGTCCCTGTCTACTGTCCATCGGAGTGTTATAGATAAGAAAGGGAAGAATAGTGCTGTTCACAGGTATATGTAGTACATCTGCTAGATAAAGTAGTTTAGAGGCAAGAGGGTATAGGCACAAGTAGAGAAGAGTGAAGACTGGCCAGTCATTATGGGCATTGAATTAAGTAAGGGAATGAAGGGTAAGAGACCCTCAAAAATGCCCAGCGCAAGAGGAGCGCTATATATGAACCAAAGGTGCGGTTCTGCCTATACTGAGCCCCTAGATTAATGGTTAGAGTGGACATGGATCCACAATGGGTAACTGGGTTACCAAAGTCCACAGGGACTAAGAATCATGCAGAGTAAACAGCTAGAGAAACAGCTATCTATGTGAGCAGGATGGATCAAGGGTGACATTAACACTAGACAGAAAGGGACATTTTCATGTTAAGTTGTGGGATGAATTTGGAGTCAGGCACTATAACTATTAGAGTTAAAACAGAATACTTTATATGTTGTCAGAGAGGGAAGATTGGATGAGCACTCTGGCTGCCCGTCTGATCATAGAAGCTAGATATAAAAGATATCTGAACAAAATAAAGAAAGTAGAATTTAGACAGGAAAATATTAATGAGAGTTAAAAGAAAGTGAGAGAATGATATGCATGTGTTGTGCACAAATGGGAAAAATGTAAGCGATTTTAGAGAGATATTGGTGTATGTGTGTGCGAATGCTGGGACCTTTAGTTCTATCCCTTGTGTGTGTCATGTACGCAGATGTGACCCCCTCCTTTGTGCTCTCCTGAAAGAAATGTGGCTGGGATGAGAGGTTAGTGATAAGCTGGAAGGACATCATGCCAATTCCATTTTTTTAGACAAAACATTTATAACAAAATGTGCCGGGTTAACAAATCTAATGGTAAACAATGTGATCACAATTATTTTGAATCTTTTTTCCAAACATGGTAAAATGAAGGTTACATTTAACCGTGTATTACACAAATTGAATATCCTTTGATAGTGGAAACAGTGCATTTAAAAAAGGGAAATTAAGTAAAATTAAGTAGTAATGAGTATTAATTTCTAATATGAGTTTAACAATTTTATTAATAATATAGATATATTGAAACTGGTTTAGACAACCTTTGGTTGGAAATGAAATCCAGGTTATTGGGGAAATTTGTAATGAATGAGATTAGTTTAGATTAAGATAACAATTTTGTAATTTTACATTTATACAATAAGCCCTTATTGAGAGAAAAAAAAGATTAAGATGAGGTTGTTATTTTGAATAAAGCTGCCATAATATTTAACAAAGCCAAGATGGATGGAATACATAAGAAGTTCTTCTATAAAAATGAAACTTTAAGGTTTTTGATAATAACTTGATGTGTGGTCCATGATGTGAGAGTAATATTAAATAAAATGTAAATATAACAGACCCATCACATCAAGTCCACACACCCTGTTAGGATAGATGCCGCCTGCAGCCAGTTGTTTTATAGTTTTTGATGCTTTCTGGTCCATCATACAGATTCTTGGTCCTTTTGTTTTTATTTATTTTTATTTTTGAAATCCAAAGCAGAATGTGTGGATTGTGAAATGATGTGCCCCTTTTCTTGTAAGTGCAGTGGTATAAGCAGAAGAATAGTTTGGATTTATGGGCATCTCTCCATGACCGCAGGGTATTGTTATCATTTATTATAATATTGCCAGGAAGAAGTTGTCTTTTGAAACATGAAACTGGAGTTCTTACACAAACAGTGTGATAGAACACAAGCCATTGTAATATATTTATGCAAGCTGGACCCAGTAATGAAGGGTTCACCCCGATATATCAGAGCTGCAGTTTTTATGCAAAGGTGCTATTAGACAAAGTTAGATATTGTTTTGGTCAAACATTTAATTTTTAATGGTCCGACATTCTGTGCAGCAAATATACAGATAACTAAATGTTTGTCTAATGAAAGGTTTAAAATATGCGTTTGTTTATGTACAAATCTAACAATGAAAAATGCGTACATTTGAATCCAGCCACCTTATTGCCTCTATTGGAGGAGGCTGGAGACAAAGGAACCACATGTGTTAAATTGATGGTGTAGGAATCAGCTGCTGTGAGCCCAGTGCAGGACACACTCCCTGAAGACCCAGATATTACATTTTTTGTAGATTTGAGTATGTAGTTTATCACCCAGGATACTCTGTATTCAAAGTCATTGGATCCTTTTTCCCCAGCTCAAGAAGCAGAGCTCCATGTTTTAGCAAAGCCTGTGAGCTATAAAAAGAGTGTATATTTATATAGATAGTCGAGATATAGAGAGCTTTTGATTCCATTTGAAGGGCCAGAAGTTTGTTTTTACTTCGGCAGGTAAACCAACCAAGCATGCCAAGTTAATTTGATTGGCTGTTTTCAGCCTTCCAGGTTCTTGCTGAGGTAGCCATATTAACTTTCACACATGGAAGCAGACCAGGTGACTAAGGATGCTGCATTTACAGCCCCGGACACTTGATGGGTCTGTGCAACTCACAGATTCCACCGTAGTTCTGGCCCAGTATAGCTGGGATTAATAATTCAACTTTAAGGACCCCAGAACGAGAAGAACAAGTGGTCCACAGGGGGCAACTTCTTATGAAACAGGACTTTGGAAAAGGTGATCATTTATGTCTGCCAGCCACCATTTTCCCTCCAGCTTGACACATGGACCGTGTCATCAGTCACAAGAAGTTATGGCTGCCTTAGTAAATGAGCGTGGGATAGAGCCAGGGTTCACCACAGTTGTTTTTATAACACACCACTTCTTGTTTTACCTGTTACCAAAAGTGTTACCAAAAGCTGAACATCCCTCCCAGAGATTACATAAAAGATATATCCAGATGCCCAAGTTAGAATCTTACGAGTATGCATTTTGTCTGTATGGACAAAGTGTTATCAGAAATAGTTTGTAAGTACAGAGTGCCAGAAAGTACAGAGAGTAACAGAGGAAATCATTTTTTATAGGAGAGTCCTTAATAGAAGTTTTGAGGTTTTATTTTTACACCCCTTACTGTCTACAATGTAGCGGACAAAGTAGAGTAAGAAACCAGAAAACTTTTGCCTGAATGTTTTCTTATATTTTATCAAGCCCCTAAGGGGGATGTTGGACTCTCTCCCTATGGGATTTGGTTTGGGAGTGTGTTACTCACTTGCTTATATTTTGTCTCAGCAGCTGAAGTCCTTCATTCGGATCTCACAGAGAATGTTGCTGATCTTTTAAGGTTTTTTGACAAACTCATTTATGTGTTTTCTCCCCAATTCCAGATCCTAAAAGTTTGGAAGGATCTAAAACTAAAGCCAGGTGACTTGTGGATTGTTAAGAGACATTTATATATAAGGAAAAGTTTGGAGACTCAATACAGCATCTATTTCATGTACAGTTTTTGCAAAACGTGAAGAAAAAGTCACCTGGATCCACACCAGACACTGCAAAAATGACTAAATTAAAGAAATCTCTGTGATTTGTTTCCCTCTTGTGATCACAGTCTAGGGTACTTTTTTATTCAATTACTTTAATTGTAAGGGATATATATATATATATATATTTGAAAAGTAGTTCAGCCAAGTTGAAGTCATATTTGTCTTTTGTACGTCTTCCATTTTATGTAGAATTGTCTGTGTTTACAAATGCTGATAAGTCAGCATTCCAACAATTAAGCTAGAAGGCCATTCTGGCCACAGGAGTGTACAGCCAGTACTCTGTAAATATGTCTTATCAATCATTTGTTTTTCACAATGAAAAGTCATTTTGGTAATGAAAAAGTTGCTCAGCTATTATTTTCTCCACAATGGAGTTTTTGCTTCTTTGGCCAGGACTACCTCCACCTAAGCGCGTGGAGGTTCCAGGTTAAAGGTGATAGCAGGTATGGTTAGTGATCAAAATATTGATCAAAAGAGGGGAGACTGTAATGGAAATTTGTAAGTTCTGTATATAATTGTATTGTATTTTGTATGTATTGCACACTGCCCTCACTGTGCAACAGCACTAATAATGTTTTCAGTAAATGTTTACATTCTTTCGAGTCCTGATTAGAATAAGCCTGCCTATGTAACGCCCCTTGTTACGATAAACCTACAATTGTAATATTAATGTGATACCTACGTAATCATGTGCATAAAAACCTTCAATTGCGTCATAATAAAGCAGAACAGTAATTTGGAAAGATGCTGAGCGTATCTTTTGTGTCTGTTCCCTACTGCAGTAGTTATTATTAATTTGGAACCACTAATCAATATGAGGATAGGAGTTGCCTATCATCAATTTAACCGAGTCAATGACCAAGCCGTCCTCATCCTCCTCATCCTCTCTCACCCATGCTCAGGGTACTTTGTCTGGCAAAGCAGCTGCCAATGCAGCCTCTTCCCTCGGCTCAATGGCATCAGTGATTCCTTCCCTAGCCCCACCATGTCCTCCTGAGGAGTCCCTCGAACTGTTTGACCACAGTGTTGGGTACATGCTCCAGGAGGATGCCCAGCGTTTAGAAGGCTCTGATGATGATACTGAGCTAGATGAAGGCAGTAACGTGAGCACGGACAGAGGAGGTGCCCATGAAAGAAAGCAATCTGACAGTCATGCTCCCCCTGCTGCAGCATACTGCCAAGTTTGCTCCAGTGATGAGGAGGGAGGGGATGATGAGGTCACTGACTCAACATGGGTACCTGATAGGAGAGAGGAGGAGGAGGAGGTACTTCACCAACGAGGCAGGATGCCCTCCAGGGGCCAGCCTAAGGGCAGCACCCTGACTGCATCACAACCCAAAGCTCCGCATGTGCAGGGCGATGCAGTCTCTGCGCGTTATTCCAAAAGTTCTTTGGTGTGGGCCTTTTTTGAGACGAGTGCATCAGATCGCACCGCTGCTATTTGCAATATATGTCTCAAGCGTATCTCGCGTGGCCAAAACATCCCCCGCTTGGGCACCACATGCTTGACCAGACATATGTTGACCCGCCATGCAGTTCGTTGGCAAGTGTATCTAAAAGACCCACACCAAAGAACAAAGAGGACCTCTCCTTGCTCCTCATCAGCTGAGATCTCCAACCCCACTATACCTTCAGTCCTCTCTGAGCCCTGCACTGAGAGGAATGAAGGTGTAGAATTAGGTGTGTCACAGCCAAGTACTTGTGGGCAATCTGCTTTCGGTACACCAACGTCAGATTGTACCAGGCAAATTTCCCTGCCCCAGCTGCTGCACCACCAAAAGAAGTTCGCTCCCAGCCATCCACATGCCCAGCGATTAAATGCTAGCTTGGCAAAATTGCTAGCACTTCAACTGCTGCCTTTACTGTTGGTAGACTCTTCCCCCTTCTGTGAGTTTGTGGAATGTGCGGTTCCTCAGTGGCAGGTACCCAAATGCCACTTTTTTTCTCACGGAAGGCGATTCCGGCTCTCTACCGGCATGTGGAAGGCAATGTCCATGCCTCGCTGGACAGGGCGGTCAGTGGTAAGGTGCATATTACTGCTGACTCAAGGTCCAGCAGGCATGGACAGGGACGTTACCTAAGTTTCACCGCACATTGGGTGACTCTGCTGGCAGCTGGGAAGGATGCAGGACAAGGTGCAGTAGTGTTGGAGGTTGTTCCGCCACCACGCCTCCAAAATGCCACTACTAATGATTGTGACACACCTCTCTCCTCCACCCCCTCCTCTTCTTCTTCCTCCATGGCCTCTTCCTGTGCTTTGTCCTTGGAACCAGCGGTGCTCCGTAGCCGTTCAAGGGGCTACGCAAGTATGCAGGCCAAAAGATGCCATGCGGTGCTTGAGCTGGTGTGCTTGGGGGACAGGAGCCACAGGAATGGTGGTTTGCGACAATGGCACCGACCTCCTCTCTGCCCTCCGACAGGGACAAATGACCCATGTGCCCTGTTTGGCTCACGTCCTTAACTTGGTGGTGCAGCGGTTCTTGGGCAGGTACCCGGGCTTACAGGATGTCCTGAGGCAGGCCAGGAAAGTCTGTGTGCATTTCTGCCGGTCATATAATGCCAGTGCTCGGCTGGTAGACCTCCAAAAGGAGTTTAACCTGCCCAAGAACTGCCTAATCTGTGACATGCCCACCAGGTGGAACTCAATGTTGGCCATGCTGCAGCGGCTGCACATGCAGCAGAGGGCCATCAATGAGTACCTGTGCGACTATGGCACCAGGACAGGGTCAGAGGAGCTTGTTTTTTTTCCCACGCCAGTGGGCCATGATCAGGGATGCATGCACTGTCCTGTCACCATTTGAGGAGGCCATGAGGATGGTGAGCAGTGACAGTGCATGCATCAGTGACACTGTCCCCCTTGTTCACCTGTTGGAGCACACGCTACGCGGAATAATGGACAGGGCACTTGAGGCAGAACAGAGGCAGGAAGAGGAGGACTTCCTTAGCTCTCAAGGCCCCCTTTATCCAGACAGTGTTCAGTCCCAAGAAACACATGGACTTGTACGTGGCAGGGAGGAGGTGGCTGCGGACCATGTCGTCCTTAGTGACCCAGAGGACTCCGGACCGAATGCCTCAGCAAACCTACGCTGCATGGTCTCCCTGATCCTGCAAAGCCTGCGTAAGGATCCTCGTATTCTTGGTATCAAGGAGAAGGATCAATACTGGCTGGCAACCCTCCTTGATCCACTTTACAAGGGTAAGGTTGCGGACCTTATCTTGCCATCGCAGAGGGAGCAGAGAATGAAACATCTTCGGGAGGCCTTGCAGAAAGGTCTGTGCAACGCGTTCCCAGAGACTGAGAGGTTACAAACTCCTGTTTCTGGACAACGTGTTGCGGAGGCTTCGGTCAGTCAAAGAAGGAGCGGTGGAGAAGGTGGCTGTCTGACCGATGCGTTCAGACAATTTTTTAGTCCGCAGCCCCAAGGTATGATCGGTTCCAGCAACCATCGCCAGCGTCTGTTTTACATGGTGCAGGTATACCTAGGGGCTAGATCTGACTTGGACACCTTTCCCACCAAAAAATACTCTGGGTTACTGGGTCTTGAGGATGGATCACTGGCCAGAGCTTGCACAGTATGCAATTGAGCTACTGGCCTGTCCTGCGTCCAGCGTTCTTTCGGAACGCACATTCAGTGCTGCTGGAGGCTTTGTAACCGATCACAGGGTGCGTCTGTCCACCGACTCGGTCGATCGATTGACCTTCATAAAAATGAATCAGTCTTGGATCACCACCAACTACCAAGCACCTGATGCTGATGTAGCCGAATAATTTTTTTTGAAATCTCAGATCTCTTCAAAGACTGCCTATGCTGATGCTGAGTGACTATCCTGAGTAGTTATACTCTTCCTCCTCAATGATCACGCTGATAGCTTGTAAGAACAATTTTGGTTCTGGGCGCTGCCACCAGTGCCTAAGGCCCAATTTTTCAGCCCCTGTTTAACAGGGGCGTGTAATTACAATTTTTAATGCAATACTTTGCAGCAGGGCTCGTTCCTGCGTTCCAACTAGAGTATCTGTGAGGGGTTGCAGTGTTGTGGCACCAGCACCAGTGTCTAAGGCCCAATTTTTCAGCCCCTGTTCAACAGGGGCATGTAATTACAATTCTTATTCTAATATTTCACAGCAGGGCCCGTTTCTGCGCCCACCAAGAGCGAGTGAGGACTTACAGTGTTGTGGCACCAGCACCACCACCAAAGGCCCAATTTTTCTGCTCCTGTTGGGAATGTAATTACAATTCTTGATCTAATATTTCACAGCAGGGCCCTGTGAGAGCTTACAGTGTTGTGGCCACATCAACACCTAAGGCCCAAATTTCTGCTGAGTATATAATGTAGGCCCCTACTTTCAAACATCCAACTTACAAACGACTCCTACTTGCAAACAGAAGAAGACAACAGGAAGTGAGATGAAATCTACCCCTAGGAAGGGAAATTTTCTCCTGTAAGAGTTAATATGGGAAAAACATTTCTCCTTTCCACTGATGCTTTATCACCAATCCTTGTTTCACAAAAAAAAAACTTTCAAAAAACATTTGTCATTGTGACAAAAGGTGAGGTGAAATCTTCTGAAGAGCAGCACAGGCAGCAAAACAAATGTCACAGGGGTGATAACCCTTTCCTATGTGTTGGAGCTAAACACGTTAAAAATGTACCAGTTCAAAATTACAAACAAATTCTACTTAACAACAAACCTACAGTCCCTATTTGTTTGCACCGCCTGTGTACTGCTGTTCAGAGTACAGAGCCTGAAGCTGGAACACTTCGGATTGTTTTCAATTCCATCCCAGCTACTCCCATCCACCAGCAGGGAACATGTTCTGGGCATTATTCTTTAACGCAGATTCAGGTGTGCAAATATTCTCTCCACGGCCTGTTACGGTTGTAAGACAGGATGGCGGTGATCAAAGCTCGCTTGGTCAGAGGCAGGGTGTCAGCGCACCCCCAGCTCCTGCTTTTCCTACATTCCTGCAGGCAAGATCAGCATTCCCTTAGTCCACTGGTCATGTCAAGCCTTTTGGTTTAATATGTCTGAGCCAAGTATGTTGCTTGTCAGGGGCTGTTTTGGAATCTCCCATTCCCAGTCTTCAGACAGCCCCTGCTGGAGGATTTTCAGGCCTGCACGTGGGCCTCATCACTATCTTGTCGGAGTCTTTCGTATGTAGTATCTTGGCTTCAGCAGACAGTCATGCTGTAATTGTCAATTAAGTTACTGGAGGCAGTAATTTCCAAGGGGTGCTTGGTCTGGTTCTTCACCTTCATCCCAAAGGCAGTGGGTCGGCCCACCAGGGTTGTCCAGTGACAAGTTTCCGATATCATTTGTTACATTTTGCCTGCCCTCTTTCCTGCGGAAATATTTTAATTGAAGTACATGTCCAGATTTGACGGTTCAGCACTTTCTACAGTTGGTGATGGGGGGTGGGGGGGGGGTATTGGCTATCCAAGCTTATATCACCAATGCTTGAAGCTACTTCCAGACCTGCCTGCTGGTAGGGCAAGGTAAATGGTGCTGATGTTGTTTCACCACTGGGCTTACTCTTGGATCAAAAGCAGTTCTTGCTTGGACACCTTTGCCAAGCACTCTATTGGATGTTGGGTACCTGCAGGGGGTCAGGGGTTAATTCAATTAGTTAATTCCTGCCACACGGAGTCCCCAGGGATCTGTAGTCTCTCTCAGGGTGTGTGCTGAGCCATTGTCCCCTTGACGGCCCACAAACAGACGGCCCTCTGGGCCAAATGTCATCATTATTCTGGGTTCCAGAATAATGTCCTCTTCTAGGCATACTGACCAGTTAGGCCAAGGCACACCTTCTTGGTAGTTAGGGTATCGCATTTCCAAGTGAAGTATATATACATATATACTGTGTATATGTGTGTATATATACAGTGTATATATATATATATATATATATATATATATATATATATATATATTTTTTTTTTTTTTTTTACTTTTATGAATCCCTGTTAGTTGTCTGGCAAAACATATTTTCATTTATATTTTAATCACAGCAGCTGTCTCAATAGCCATGCTTTTATGTATAACTTCTTTACATCATTATGCTGCCAATTGGCCAAAGCTTTTCCAGCGTGTCTTAATAGATGAGAGAAACAACAGGAGCTTTAGCAATATTATAGTTTATGCATGCGGGAGTTGTCAGAATTTGCATATGGCTCAAACTCATTTTGTTACATAATACCTCTTGCAGAAATAACTGTTATAGCAAAACATAAACTTTCATATACAATTAGGTACACCTTTATACCTCCGCATTTTGAACCAGTAGCATTTTAGCCTACATTTTTAAGTTCATTTTAGACAATATGTTTTTTTATTTTGATTATATAATAACACAAAGATCAGTCCAATGAAATATAGCAGCGCTAGCGTTGGATGGTAATTAGTGTCCAACTCCACATTCAGCATATGAAGATATGACAATTGATTCTTAATAGGTGATCCTAGATAATAGTGAGTAAGTGCAATCGTCAGATCAAGAGGGTATTGTATGATGAACTCCAAATGGGATCATAAAATACAAGAAAACACTCACATCGCGTAATCCCGTTTTATTGAAACAAATCCCAAAATATAAAGCATCCTCCTTCCAATATATGTACAATGTAAACAGTCAATAAAGCATGGTAAAAGGGTTTGAGTGTATTCACCGTTCCGCTGTCCCTCATTCGCTCGTGCAATCTACACGCCGTTCGCAAAGACTTCCTTGTCAGGATCAGCTGCTGGTGGAACTCACTCGTCACTTCCGGTTAAGCCATGGTTCCGGTAAGTTTAACCCCCTGTTGGGTGAAGACTGGGAGTCAGTGTAGGGTGCACTTACTGACTATCCTCTAGGATCACCTATTAAGAATCAATTGTCATATCTTCATATGCTTAATGTGGAGTTGGACACTAATTACCATCCAACACTAGCGCTGTTATAACATTGGACTGCTATATTTCATTGGACTGATCTTTGTGTTATTATATAATCATTTTTATTATACATTTTAAACAGCTGCTGTTATTTAGAATTCCCTGCTGTTTAACATCAGGTGAATGTATCTATTTTTTATGATATACAATTGTTTGTGTCAATCATTCAGCTGACTCGGGAAGGGTAATAGCTATTTGGCGCTGAGCGGTGTACTCTGGGCCGTAATTTGTACATCTTTTTATTATGTTTTTTGTTTTGTTCTGTTTTTTGCATGGGTAAAAAACATGTATAATACAACACAGCAATAGAAAAGCAACATTTACTTTTCATTCTTTTTTAAAATACCTGTTTATGTTTAAAAAATATGCATTATTAGTTCAAAATTGAAATGGTCCTAAAGTGATATGACATATAAATGCTGTCAAGTGCACTTTTAGAGAAATGATACAGCTTTCTTGAATTCATATGCGCATAAATCTTTGAGGTACAGCAAAATAAATATTTATTTTGTATCTTACAGCTATTTATTTTGTTAAAATAGTTTTCTTTTTTTTTGTTATTCTTGTTTATTTTTGGATCTTGGCTGCACAAATGATGCAAACTGATGCAAAAACATTCCTCTTTAAAAGCCTTAACAAATACAATTTTCTAAAGCAAGACAAGCATTTTAGTTAGAGTTACAATTCTTATTTTCGTTATTTTATTAAGGTAACTTCACTGGTGAAAGCATCTGCAATTCATGTACCACACCATGCATTTAAGAGGCTTTTCTATTGAAAATATTGAACTAAAAATTTATGTAGAACATGCTGGAAAAGAACAAGCTGTGTTCACAAAAAAAAAAGTACAGCCAAGAAACAAAATCTATTGAAACAGAGGGGTCCACGTACAATGCAGGGTTAATAGCTTGACATTGCACATGTTGATGCTGAAGGACAACCCACAACCCAAAGCACTGGAATTGATTTACTGAAATTGGAGAGTGCAAAATTGGGTGTAGCTGTGCGTAGAAACCAATCAGCTTTCAGTTTTTTTTTTTTTGTGAAGGCTTAATTGAATAAGCTAAAGTTAGAAGCTGATTGGCTACCATGCATAGCTGCACCAGATTTTGCACTTCTTAGTTTTCGTAATCTTGCCCACTGAAAAGAAAAGAGAACAGTGCTGGAGCAGGCCAGAGCAGGAGTAAGGCTAGGTTCATACTAGTCCACACTGTTCGTTTCGGTTGTGGGAAGTGCATTAATTCTTGCACTCACAACCACCCACGGGTGCGGGAACCACATGGTCATTTTTAAAAAGGTGCATGCACCTTTTTTCTGTAGTTTCATGTGGTACAGCACACTAGTACGAACAAGCTTTAGGCAAGTAATGCAGCCTTCTAATCTTCCGCAAGACATAACAAGCATTTAACCCTTGCAGTGTGGCTGTGGGGCACTGCAAGGGTTTTTCTTCTTCCAATTCAAAGTTTGGGATTTAACTCTCTTTGGTATTTCATGTACATGTAATTCCTCCAATTGGAAGAACATGATTTTTTTGATTGTTAACAAAACTGTTGAAATCATGATCCATACTGAAAATATTTTACAAAGCCAAAAGGCAAGGAGGATGCAAACTGAGCCAGGGAAACAAAAACATAAATATCTTAAAGCAAGAAATGCGTACAATCACTCACACACATTCCAAATATGTTATATTCTTACTAAATCTTTCTTGTACAAAAGTATATCGAAAAAATCTTAACCTCATTATATTAATACTAACATCTAATGTCAACCACTTGCCACCAAATCACATACCCGATACGTCATTTAACTTCAAGTGGTTGTACCCGGATGATGCAGCTGCAGGCATCACCCTGGTACCATTTTTAAAGCCGACGGCTTGCTCTCTTGTAATAGCAATTGGTGTGGCTAACTAGCTACTCACTTGCTATTACAAGCAGCAGGAGTGGACTATCCCCCCTCTGGCTGCCTTCCGTGGCTCTCCCATTCCACTGGGCGACCCAAGCTACTAGCCAGCATGTCTTCCGGCTAGTAGGAGACCCATACAAAGCCACAATCGGTTTTGATTGGGTCTCCACTATGGTGACCCAGAAGCGATGACATGACATCACTTCCGGTCTACCTGGATTTTTTGAAAATCAAAAGCATTCAAAAATTTTGATTTTTCAAGTTCAAAGGAGGAATTTGGGGTTTTATTGACCCCAGATCCCTCCATAAAGATTACCTGTCACATGCTTATTGCTGTCACAAGGATGTTTACATTCCTTGTGACAGCAATGAAAGTGATGAAAAAATTGCAAAGCAACAGTGTAAAAAAAATAAAAAAATAAAATGAATTAAAAAAAATTAAAGCGCCCCCCATGCTAGCACGCAAAGGGGAACATGTGTGTCAGTCACACATGCAGGCAAACAGCAATCGTCCTATACATATGAGGTATTGCTGCAAATGTCGGATCATGGGCAGTAACTCTAGCACTAGACCTCTTCTGCAAATCTAAAGTGGTAACCTGTAAAGGCTTTTAAATCATTGATGGATAGTAAAATTTATGATGTTTGTTACCGTTGTGCGGTTGTGCGCAAATTTAAAATATGACATGTTTGGTATTTATTTACTCAGTATGACATATTTTATATTTTACAAAAATTTGGGTTATGTATCATGTTTCTTTTGCATTCAAGTTTAAAAAAGTTTATTTTTTCCCAAAAATTGTTTTTGAAAAACCGCTGCGCAAATACTGTGTGACATAAAAAAATTGCAAAATACACCAATTTATTCTCTAGGGCCTCTGCTTTAAAAAAAATAAATAATGTTGGGGGTTCTAAATAATGTTCTAGCAAAAAAAAAACAGATGTTCACACGTAAACAAAAAGTGCCAGCAAATTCCTGGTCAAAATTGGTTAAAATCACAAACCAAACTACTATCACACTGATGTAAAGAGATATTATGTGCTCATGTAGATAATTAGGGATGAGCCCGATGTTTGAGTCGAACGTAAGTTCGACTCGAACATCAGGTGTTCGCCTGTTCGCCGAATAGCAAACAATTTGGGGTGTTCGCAGCAGATTCGAAAGCCATGGAACACCCTTTAAAAGTCTATGGGAGAAATCAAAAGTGCTAATTTTAAAGGCTTATATGCAAGGTACTGTCATAAAAAGTGTTTGGGGACCTGGGTCCTGCCCCAGGGGACATGTATCAATGCAAAAAAAAGTTTTAAAGACGGCCATTTTTTCGGGAGCAGTGACTTTAATAATGCTTAAAGTGAAACAATAAAAGTGAAATATTCCCTTAAATTTCGTACCTGGGGGGTGTCTCTAGTATCTTAAAACAAAATAAGTGCAGCGCAAATTAAGAAAATAAATAAATGCAGAGTCCAATAAGTGTATAAAGATATAATCAATCAGAAGTCCAAAGGATCCAATCTGAAACACACTTCTTCTGAGAGCACACAGGTTAATCTCTTTCCAACCGATGTAGTGAGTGAATCATAGCAATAAATGAGATTGCGCTTACCAGATTCGGTGAACCCCTTAATTACAGGGGGTCAGAGAGAGCACAGATAACCCAATGGCACACTGCTGGGCTGGTTGTCATCTGCTGGATACACTCATCCAAAGATCGGGAGGATCCGTCATACACCGGGAAATCCGTGATATACTGGCAAGATGATCGGCAGTAATTTCCCAGAAAGAAATGATAATAAAGGAATCTAAGAGTGATCCGTAAATAAATGCTTCCAAGGTTTATTCAAAATCAATGATAATGATGATGATAAAAGCGCTTTACAGTGGCAAAGTTTAAAAAAGTAAAAGCAGGCTAGCTCAAATAGAGACAAGCTGTCCGCGTCCGAACAGCTGTCAGCAGGAGATGGCTGCGGGTGACGTCAGTACGCGGACCCCCGTACGCGGTGTTACGTCACTGAGGACTTCGTCAGCGAGGGTGGATGGAGTACGCCCGTCACCCGGAGGAATAGATATACTGGCTAAACATCAGGTGGGAGTGTCTAGAGAACGGAAAATGGAAATCCTAGCGGGAAAACCTTTCCAAAAATATATGGGGACATCAACCCAGGACAGCTAATGGTTAAATGAAAAACAGATCGGAAAAGCAAATCAATCAAAAGGTAAAAATATAAGTCCCAGAGAATAATAAATCTTATAAGGACAATCCTTAATGAAAATATTAAGGGTTCATTAAAACAACATGCAAAGGATTGCAATGCACTAAAATCGAACTCAACATTTAGTCCTCTAGGGACTGCCACTCTGGTTTCATGTATCCAGAAACATTCTCTCTGGCTAAGCATTGGAAATTTGCTTATCCAGGAATTACTTCTGGTATGGAGGTAAATTCTTTTTGCAAGTTCTCGGTGTTGCCATGGGCGCTCGGTTCGTGCCGAGCGTTGCCAACTTATTCATGGCACACTGGGAAGAGACCTTTGTCTTTGGTAGTAGACCACCACAGCTGGTCTGCTACCAAAGATATATAGATGACCTGTTCATGATCTGGGAGGGAGACTTAATTAGCCTCCAGGCTTAATGGCAAAACCAAAAATATCCATTTGTCTTGGAATTCGGAAATTTTGAGTTCGATCTCAACTGTTTTATTTCCAACAAATGATCGAATGTACTCTGTGTTTATAATATATATGTTTTTGAGTTTATATTTATTCTGAGAATTGATATTTGTATATTTTTATACGTGCGATTTTTACAGATGGGATACAATTTTAAATGTATGATCATTGTGAGAGATGGCCGCGGGTGTCCAGTTCGTTTTTTTATATATTTTTAGTGCATTGCAATCCTCTGCATGTTGTTTTAATGAACCCTTAATATTTTCATTAAGGATTGTCCTTATAAGATTTATTATTCTCTGGGACTTATATTTATACCTTTCGATTGATTTGCTTTTCCGATCTGTTTTAATTTAACCATTAGCTTTGTCCTGGGTTAATGTCCCCATATATTTTTGGAAAGGTTTTCCCGCTAGGATTTCCGTTTTCCATTCTCTAGACACTCCCACCTGATGTTTAGCTAGTATATCTATTCCTCCGGGTGACGGGCGTACTCCATCCACCCTCGCTGACGAAGTCCTCAGTGACGTAACGCCGCGTACGGGGGCGGAGCTACACGACAGACATCACCCGCAGCCATCTCCTGCTGACAGCTGTTCAGACGCGGACAGCTTGTCTCTATTTGAGCTAGCCTGCTTTTACTTTTTTAAACTTTGCCGCTGTAAAGCGCTTTTATCATCATCATTATCATTGATTTTGAATAAACCTTGGAAGCATTTATTTACGGATCGCTCTTATATTCCTTTATTATCATTTCTTTCTGGGAAATTACTGACGATCATCTTGCCAGTATATCACGGATTTCCCGCTGTATGACGGATCCTCCCGATCTTTGGATGAGTGTATCCAGCAGATGACAACCAGCCCAGCAGTGTGCCATTGGGTTATCTGTGCTCTCTCTGACCCCCTGTAATTAAGGGGTCCACCGAATCTGGTAAGCGCAATCTCATTTATTGCTATGATTCACTCACTACATCGGTTGGAAAGAGATTAACCTGTGTGCTCCCAGAAAAAGTATGTTTCAGATTGGATCCTTTGGACTTCTGATTGATTATATCTTTATACACGCATTTATTTATTTCCTTAATTTGCGCTGCACTTATTTTTGTTTTAAGATTGTTTTTGGAGGTTGGTGTTACCTTTTAGTGTTCAGCTTGCACATCGTTACGGTTACAGTTTGCGCTGATTGCCTTTTATTTTGGTGTCTCTAGTATGTCTGTAAAGTGGCGCATGTTTCCCGTGTTTAGAACAGTCCGAGAGCAAAATTACATTTCTAAAGGAAAAAAAGTCATTTAAAAGTACTCGCGGCTATAATGAATTGTCGGTCCCAGAAATACACATAAAAGTCATTATAAAAAATGGCATGGGATTCCCCCACAGTCCATTACCAGGCCCTTTGGGTCTGGTATGAATATTAAGGGGAACCCCAAACCAAAATGTAAAAAAAATTGCGTGGGGGGTCCCCCTAAATTCCATAACAGACCATTCAGGTCTGGTATGGATTTTAGGGGAACCCCGCGCCAAAATTAAAAGAAAAATTGCCCCAAAAATCCATACCAGACCCTTAACCAAGCACGCAACCTGGCAGGCCGCAGGAAAAGCAGCCCCCCTCCTGAACCATACCAGGCTACATGCCCTCAACATGGGGAGGGTGCTTTGGGGTAGCGGCCCCCCCAAAGCACCTTGTCCCTATGTTGATGGGGACAAGGGCCTCATCCCCACAACCCTTGCCCAGTGGTTGTGGGGGTCTGTGGGTGGGGGCTTATCAGAATCTGGAAGCCCCCTTTAACAAGGGGACCCCCAGATCCCGGCTTCCCCCTGTGTGAAATGGTAATGGGGTACAAATGTACCCCTACCATTTCACAAAAAAGTGTGAAAATGGTAAAAACGACAATACACACCTTGGAACAAGTCCTTTATTAAAAAATACAAAATTAAAAGTGTCCCACGAAGTCCATTCATCTTCTTCTTCTCTCACTTAGAGGAACTGTAAAAGAAAAAAAAAAAGAAAAAGTTGCACGCCGCCACAGATCTGCCTCCATGGGAGGCACCCGCCGTAATGACCGGCCTCTTAGATAACAGATAACTGAGGGTGGGGCCACACGATGATGTCACCGGGTGGCCCCGCCCCCTCTGATGCACGGGGACATCCCTATGACTTCCCCATAGTGTCAGAGGGAGCGGGGTCACTCGGTTACGTCACTGGGTGGTGACCTACAGAATATTTATAATCAAAGCCCCCCCCACAATGTGAAGGGTGACAGACCACATAACATTCTTAGTGACTAGGGAGGGAGGGTAGGGAGTTTGTTGCACCGACAATGACTAACTGAACACTGGCGGGAATACTCCTGTGAGAGGGTCCTATATATAATAAGCCCCTTTCCAGAACATTCCCAGGGGTCACACGACATTCTGGGAAATTCCCAATGTCATGTAAACGTGTTTCCCGCCCCCAATCCCATTTGAAATTTTCTTAAAGGGACATTGTCCCTAATACAGTGAAATGTACACAGACCTATATATATTTTTTTTTTTTTTAAGAGGAGGGGCGACCACATACCCATGCTGTCAGGCTCAAAGCCTTAAGCCTTCCTACTCCAATTGTCTTCTAAGTACACTTGCAGTGACTGGCATTGATCAAGTGCAAAAAAAATGGCAGTCATTGCACAAAGTGCCTTACTCGGTTACGTTACTGGGTGGCCCTGCCCCCTCTGACGCTATGGGGAAGCCATAGGGATGTCCCCATGCGTCAGAGAGCTGTCACCTGAGAGACCGGTCATTACGGCAGGTGCCTCCCATGGAGGCAGATCGTGTCGGCGTGTGGCTTTTTTTTTTCTTTTTTGGTCCATCGGAGCAAAAGAAGAAGATGAATGGACTTTTTTTGTGAAATGGTAGGGGTACATTTGTACTCCGTTACCATTTCACACAGGGGGGGAGGCCAGGATCTGGGGGTCCCCTTGTTAAAGGGGGCTTCCAGATTCCAATAAGTCCCCCGTTCACAGACCCCCACAACCACCAGGCAAAGGTTGTGGGGATGAGGCATTTATCCCCATCAACACGGGGACAAGGTGCTTTGGGGGGCCGCTACCCCAAAGCACCCTCCCCATGTTGAGGGCATGTGGCCTGGTACAGTTCAGGAGGGGGGGCTGCTCTCTTGTCCCCCCTCTTTTCATGTAGCCTGCCAGGTTGCAGCTCAGATAAGGATCTGGTATGGATTTTTGGGGGCCCCCTCCCGCCATTTTTTTTAAAATTTTGGTATGGGGGTTCCCCTTAATATTCAAAGGGCCTGGTAATGGATTGTGGGGGAATCCCATGCCGTTTTTTTCAATGACTTTTATGTGTATTGCTGAGACCGACAATTCATTATAGCCGCGAGTACTTTTAAATGACTTTTTTTCCTTTAGAAATGTAATTTTGCTCTCGGACTGTTCTAAAATGTGAAACATGTGCCACTTTACAGGCATACTATAGACACCCCCTAGATACAGAATTTAAAGGAATATTTCACTTTTATTGTTTCACTTTAAGCATTATTAAAATCACTGCTCCCGAAAAAACTGACGTTTTTAAAACTTTTTTTGCATTGATACATGTCCCCTGGGGCAGGACCCAGGTCCCCAAACACTTTTTATGACAATACCATGCATATAAGCCTTTAAAATTAGCACTTTTGATTAACTCCCATAGACAATTCATTATAGCTGCAAGTACTTTTAAATTACTTTTTTTTCGTTTAGAGATGTCATTATGCTCTTGGACTGTTCTAAACACAGGAAACATGTGCCACTTTACAGGTATACTATAGACAACCTCCAGGTACGAAATTTAAAGGAATATTTCACTTTTATTGTTTCACTTTAAGCATTATTAAAATCACTGCTCCCAAAAAAACTTTTTTTGCATTGATACATGTCCCCTGGGGCAGGACCCAGGTCCCCAAACACTTTTTATGACAATACCATGCATATAAGCTTTTAAAATTAGAACTTTTGATTATTCATGTTCATGTCCCATAGACTTTTAAAGGGTGTTTGCATGTTCGAACACATTTTTTGCCTGTTCGCATGTTCTGCTGCGAACCGAGCTGGGGGGTGTTCGGCTCATCCCCATAGATAATGAGTAATCCTTACTCTACTGTACTGTGCTGAAATACAGTATAAGTAAACCCAGTGGAAAGGTGAGTATACCATTAAAAAAATTGTAAACAAGATGGTAAATAGCCATGTTGAGCTGTTTGAGTAGGGATGAGCCGAACACCCCCCGGTTCGGTTCGCACCAGAACCTGCGAACGGACCGAAAGTTCGCACGAACGTTAGAACCCCATTGACGTCTATGGGACTCGAACGTTCGAAATCAAAAGTGCTCATTTTAAAGGCTAATTTGCATGGTATTGTCCTAAAAAGGGTTTGGGGACCCGGGTCCTACCCCAGGGGACATGTATCAATGCAAAAAAAACTTTTAAAAACGGCCGTTTTTTCGGGAGCAGTGATTTTAATGATGCTTAAAGTAAAAAAAAAAAAAGTGAAATATTCCTTTAAATATCGTACCTGGGGGGTGTCTATAGTATGCCTGTAAAGTGACGCATGTTTCCCATGTTTAGAACAGTCCCTGCACCAAATGTCATTTTTAAAGGAAAAAATCTCATTTAAAACTGCTTGCGGGTTTAATGTCATGTCGGGTCATGGCAATATGGATGAAAATCAGTGAGACAAACGGCATGGGTACCCCCCAGTCCATTACCAGGCCCTTTGGGTCTTGTATGGATATTAAGGGGAACCCCGCACCCAAATTAAAATAAGGAAAGGTGTGGGGCCACCAGGCCCTATATACTCTGAACAGCAGTATACAGGCGGTGCAAACAAGACAGGGACTGTAGGTTTGTTGTTAAGTAGAATCTGTTTGTAATTTTGAACATTTTTAACGTGTTTAGCTCCAGCCAAAAAATCTTTTCTAAGCTTTTTGGAAAACATAGGGAAGTGTTATCACCCCTGTGACATTTGTTTTGCTGTCTTTCCTCCTCTTCAGAAGATTTCACCTCACTTTTTTGTCCCAATGAAAAATGTTTTTTGAAAATTTGGGTTTTTTTGTGGAACAAGGATTGGAAAGCATCAGTGGAAAGGAGAAATTGTTTTCCCATATTAACTCTTACAGGAGAGAATTTCCCTTCCTAGGGGTAGATTTCATCTCACTTCCTGTTGTCTCCTTCCGTTTGCAAGTAGGAGTCGTTTGTAAGTTAGATGTTTGAAAGTAGGGTCCTGCCCTATATACTCAGCAGAAATTTGGGCCTTAGGTGTTGCTGTGGCCACAACACTGTAAGCCCTCACAGGGCCCTGCTGTGAAATATTAGATCAAGAATTGTAATTACATGCCCCTGTTGAACAGGAGCTGAAAAATTAGGCCTTAGGCACTGGTGCTGGTGCCACAACACTGCAACCCATCACAGACACTCTAGTTGGAACGCAGGAACGAGCCCTGCTGCAAAGTATTGCTTCAAAAATTGTAATTACACGCCCCTGTTAGACAGGGGCAGAAAAATTGGGCCTTAGGCACTGGTGCTGGTGCCACAACACTGCAACCCCTCACAGACACTCTAGTTGGAACGCAGGAACGAGCCCTGCTGCAAAGTATTGCATCAAAAATTGTAATTACACGCCCCTGTTAGACAGGGGCAGAAAAATTGGGCCTTAGGCACTGGTGCTGGTGCCACAACACTGCAACCCCTCACAGACACTCTAGTTGGAACGCAGGAACGAGCCCTGCTGCAAAGTATTGCATCAAAAATTGTAATTACACGCCCCTGTTAGACAGGGGCAGAAAAATTGGGCCTTAGGCACTGGTGCTGGTGCCACAACACTGCAACCCCTCACAGACACTCTAGTTGGAATGCAGGAACGAGCCCTGCTGCAAAGTATTACATCAAAAATTGTAATTACACGCCCCTGTTAAACAGGGGCTGAAAAATTGTGCCTTAGGCACTGGTGGTGGCGCCCAGAACCAAAAATGTTCTTACAAGCTATCAGCGTGATGTTTGAGGAGGAAGAGGATAATTACTCAGGGATAGTCACTCAACATCAGCATAGGCAGTCTTTGAAGGGATCTGAGATTTCAAAAAAAATTATTCGGTTACATCAGCATCAGGTGCTTGGTAGCTGGTGGTGATCCAAGACTCATTCATTTTTATGAAGGTCAGCCGATCGACCGAGTCGGTGGACAGACGCACCCTGTGATCGGTTACCACGCCTCCAGCAGCACTGAATGTGCGTTCCGAAAGAACGCTGGGTGCAGGACAGGCCAGTAGCTCAATTGCATACTGTGCAAGCTCTGGCCAGTGATCCATCCTCAAGACCCAGTAACCCAGAGGATTTTCGGTGGGAAAGGTGTCCAAGTCTGATCTTGCCCCTAGGTATTCCTGCACCATGTAAAACAGACGCTGGCGATGGTTGCTGGAACCGATCATACCTTGGGGCTGCGGACCAAAAAATTGTCTGAACGCATCGGTCAGACGGCCACCTTCTCCACCGCTCCTTCTTTGACTGACCGAAGCCTCAGCAACACGTTGTCCAGAAACAGGAGTTTGTAACCTCCCAGTCTCTGGGAACGCGTTGCACAGACCTTTCTGCAAGGCCTCCCGAAGATGTTTCATCCTCTGCTCCCTCTGCGATGGCAAGATAAGGTCCGCAACCTTACCCTTGTAATGTGGATCAAGGAGGGTTGCCAGCCAGTATTGGTCCTTCTCCTTGATACCACGAATACGAGGATCCTTACGCAGGCTTTGCAGGATCAGGGAGGCCATGCAGCGTAGGTTTGCTGAGGCATTCGGTCCGGAGTCCTCTGGGTCACTAAGAACGACATGGTCCGCAGCCACCTCCTCCCAGCCACGTACAAGTCCATGTGTTTCTTGGGACTGATCCCTTAAAGACTGCTGCTGATGCTGAGTGCCAGGCTCCACCTCCATACTGACACAATCTTCCTCCTCCTCCTCTTCCTCCTCGTCCTCTTCCTGTGTGATCGGCGGGCACGCAGGAACACTGTCTGGATAAAGGGGGCCTTGAGAGCTAAGGAAGTCCTCCTCTTCCTGCCTCTGTTCTGCCTCAAGTGCCCTGTCCATTATTCCACGCAGCGTGTGCTCCAACAGGTGGACAAGGGGGACAGTGTCACTGATGCATGCACTGTCACTGCTCACCATCCTCGTGGCCTCCTCGAATGGTGACAGGACAGTGCATGCATCCCTGATCATGGTCCACTGGCGTGGGGAAAAAAAACCAAGCTCCCCTGACCCTGTCCTGGTGCCATAGTCGCACAGGTACTCATTGATGGCCCTCTGCTGCGTGTGCAGCCGCTGCAGCATGGCCAACGTTGAGTTCCACCTGGTGGGCATGTCACAGATTAGGCGGTTCTTGGGCAGGTTAAACTCCTTTTGGAGGTCCGTCAGCCGAGCACTGGCATTATATGACCGGCGGAAATGCACACAGACTTTCCTGGCCTGCCTCAGGACATCCTGTAAGCCCGGGTACCTGCCCAAGAACCGCTGCACCACCAAGTTAAGGACGTGAGCCAAACAGGGCACATGGGTCATTTGTCCCTGTCAGAGGGCAGAGAGGAGGTTGGTGCCATTGTCGCAAACCACCATTCCTGCCTTAAGTTGGCGTGGCGTCAACCACCTCTGAACCTGCCCCTGCAGAGCTGACAGAACCTCTGCCCCAGTGTGGCTCCTGTCCCCCAAGCACACCAGCTCAGCACCGCATGGCATCTTTTGGCCTGCGTACTTGCGTAGCCCCTTGAACGCCTACGGAGCACCGCTGGTTCCGAGGAAGAGGCCATGGAGGAAGAAGAAGATGAGGGGGTGGAGGAGAGAGGTGTGTCACAATCAGCATTTTGGAGGCGTGGTGGCGGAACAACCTCCAACACTACTGCACCTTGTCCTGCATCCTACCCAGCTGCCAGCAGAGTCACCCAATGCGCCGTGAAACTTAGGTAACGTCCCTGTCCATGCCTGCTGGACCATGAGTCAGCGGTAATATGCACCTTACCGCTGACCGCCCTGTCCAGCGAGGCATGGACATTGCCTTCCACATGCCGGTAGAGAGTCGGAATCGCCTTCCGTGAGAAAAAGTGGTGTTTGGGTACCTGCCACTGAGGAACCGCACATTCCACAAACTCACGGAAGGGGGCAGAGTCTACCAACTGAAAAGGCAGCAGTTGAAGTGCTAGCAATTTTGCCAAGCTAGCATTCAACCGCTGGGCATGTGGATGGCTGGGAGCAAACTTCTTTCGGCGGTGCAGCAGCTGGGGCAGGGAAATTTGCCTGGTACAATCTGACGTTGGTGTACCAAAAGCAGATTGCCCACAAGTACTTGGCTGTGACACACCTAATTCTACACCTTCATTCCTCTCACTGCAGGTCTCAGAGAGGACTGAAGGTCTAGTGGGGTTGGAAATCTCAGCTGATGAGGAGCAAGGAGAGATCCTCTTTGTTCTTTGGTGTGGGTCTTTTAGATACGCTTGCCAACGAACTGCATGGCAGGTCAACATATGTCTGGTCAAGCATGTGGTACCCAAGCGGGAGATGTTTTGGCCACGCGAGATACGCTTGAGACATATGTTGCAAATAGCAGCGGTGCGATCTGATGCACTCGTCTCAAAAAAGGCCCACACCAAAGAACTTTTTGAATAACGCGCAGAGACTGCAGCGCCCTGCACATGTGGAGCTTTGGGGTGTGATGCAGTCAATGTGCTGCCCTTAGGCTGGCCCCTGGAGGGCATCCTGCCTCGTTGGTGATGTGCCGCCGCCTCCTCCTCCTCCTCCTCCTCCTCCTCTCTCCTATCAGGCACCCACGTTGAGTCAGTGACCTCATCATCCCCTCCCTCCTCATCACTGGAGCAAACCTGGCAGTATGCTGCAGCAGGGGGAGCATGACTGCCAGATTGCTGTCCTTCTTGGGCACCCCCTCTGTCCGTGCTCATGTTACTGCCTTCATCGAGCTCAGTATCGTCATCAGAGCCTTCCAAACGCTGGGCATCCTCCTGGAGCATGTACCCAACACTGTGGTCAAACAGTTCGAGGGAATCCTCATGAGGACATGGTGGAGCTAGGGAAGGAGTCACTGATGACATTGAGCTGAGGGAAGAGGCCGCTGCTTTGCCAGACAAAGCACCCTGGGCATGGGTGAGAGAGGATGAGGAGGATGAGGACGGCTTGGTCATCCACTCGACCAAGTCTTCCGCATGTTGCGGCTCAACACGGCCAGCTGCCGAAAAAAAGGCCAAGCGTGTCCCATGGCCACGTGCTGATGAGGATGCACCGTCTCCACGACCAGCACTAGACACAGAGCCTGCTTGCCCTCTCTTATTGGCTTGTGACTGTCTGCCTCTCCTTCTTGGCCTTCCAGACATACTAATGGCCTGTAGCTGCACTAAGCTGGGATAGAACACCTGTAATTTTCTTCAGGTAGCTTTATATACTGTAACCAGACAAGCCTGCCTGTCAGTAGGAAGATAACAGGAACGGATCTAGCTGAACACTGTGAGCAGGATGCACTGTACTAAATGTAAATAGTCTAGCTGCCTGACCGTGGTACTAATAGGATCAAATAGAACACCTGTAATTTTCTTCAGGTAGCTTTATATACTGTAACCAGACAAGCCTGCCTGTCAGTAGGAAGATAACAGGAACGGATCTAGCTGAACACTGTGAGCAGGACGCACTGCACTAAATGTAAATAGTCTAGAAGATAACAGGAACGGATCTAGCTGAACACTGTGAGCAGGACGCACTGCACTAAATGTAAATAGTCTAGAAGATAACAGGAACGGATCTAGCTGAACACTGTGAGCAGGACGCACTGCACTAAATGTAAATAGTCTAGAAGATAACAGGAACGGATCTAGCTGAACACTGTGAGCAGGACGCACTGCACTAAATGTAAATAGTCTAGAAGATAACAGGAACGGATCTAGCTGAACACTGTGAGCAGGACGCACTGCACTAAATGTAAATAGCAGGAACGGATCTAGCTGAACACTGTGAGCAGGACGCACTGCACTAAATGTAAATAGTCTAGAAGATAACAGGAACGGATCTAGCTGAACACTGTGAGCAGGACGCACTGCACTAAATGTAAATAGCAGGAACGGCTCTAGCTGAACACTGTGAGCAGGACGCACTGCACTAAATGTAAATAGCAGGAACGGATCTAGCTGAACACTGTGAGCAGGACGCACTGCACTAAATGTAAATAACAGGAACGGATCTAGCTGAACACTGTGAGCAGGACGCACTGCACTAAATGTAAATAGTCTAGAAGATAACAGGAACGGATCTAGCTGAACACTGTGAGCAGGACGCACTGCACTAAATGTAAATAGCAGGAACGGATCTAGCTGAACACTGTGAGCAGGACGCACTGCACTAAATGTAAATAGCAGGAACGGATCTAGCTGAACACTGTGAGCAGGACGCACTGCACTAAATGTAAATAGCAGGAACGGATCTAGCTGAACACTGTGAGCAGGACGCACTGCACTAAATGTAAATAACAGGAACGGATCTAGCTGAACACTGTGAGCAGGACGCACTGCACTAAATGTAAATAGCAGGAACGGATCTAGCTGAACACTGTGAGCAGGACGCACTGCACTAAATGTAAATAGCAGGAACGGATCTAGCTGAACACTGTGAGCAGGACGCACTGCACTAAATGTAAATAGCAGGAACGGATCTAGCTGAACACTGTGAGCAGGACGTACTGCACTAAATGTAAATAACAGGAACGGATCTAGCTGAACACTGTGAGCAGGACGCACTGCACTAAATGTAAATAGCAGGAACGGATCTAGCTGAACACTGTGAGCAGGACGCACTGCACTAAATGTAAATAGCAGGAACGGATCTAGCTGAACACTGTGAGCAGGACGCACTGCACTAAATGTAAATTGCAGGAACGGATCTAGCTGAACACTGTGAGCAGGACGCACTGCACTAAATGTAAATAGTCTAGAAGATAACAGGAACGGATCTAGCTGAACACTGTGAGCAGGACGCACTGCACTAAATGTAAATAGCAGGAACGGATCTAGCTGAACACTGTGAGCAGGACGCACTGCATTAAATGTAAATAGTCTAGATAGAAGATAACAGGAACGGATCTAGCTAAACTGAATACAGTGTATATATATATATGCAACACCTGGGATGCATATATATACACAATACACTGTAAGTGCAGCTAACTGACTGACTGTTCTGCCTAATCTATCTAACTCAAATCAAATGACACTGTCTCTCTCTCTCTCTCTCTCTATCTCTCAGCACACCGGAACACACACTACACAGGGCCGCCGTGCAGGCGGCCTTATATAGTGTGGGGTGTGTACTAAATCCCCTGAGCCATAATTGGCCAAAGCCACCCTGGCTTTGGCCAATTACAGCTCTCTCTACTGACGGCGCTGTGATTGGCCAAGCATGCGGGTCATAGTGCATGCTTGGCCAATCATCAGCCAGCAATGCACTGCGATGCCGCAGTGAATTATGGGCCGTGACGCGCCACACGAATTTAGCGCGAACGGCCCATATCGTTCGCAATTCGGCGAACGGGCGAACAGCCGATGTTCGAGTCGAACATGGGTTCGACTCGAACACGAAGCTCATCCCTATGTTTGAGCAATTAGAATGGCTGTGCTCTAATATATAAATAGTATGTACTTCTGGAAAAGAAGACCTATGGGATGCTATACAGCAGTGTTTCTCAACTCCAGTCCTCAAGGCGCACTGATCAAATCACCTGTGCAAATTAATGGAAAGCCTGAAAACATGACCTGTTGGGGCGCCTTGAGGACTGGAGTTGAGAAACACTGCTATACAGTATGTATAGTATGTGCCAATAGAAACAACAGGGTAACAGTCAGGAATATAAATAGTGCAAGAAACAAAGTACTACTTTGGCATGATAACCAGATCAGTTTAATGGATTTTTTTCAATATACTCTTGTATAATAATGAATAATATGATAACATATCTAGAACACGTGTAGAGTATTCCATACTGCAAATATATTGTATATGGCTTGATCATTCAGACAAACATTAGTAATTACAATTACAAGAAAACTTACATCTATTTCATTCATGCTGAGAAGCGAGGGAGATGGAGGTATTGTACCCAGTCGATATTCAAATCCTTCATTTAATGTCATGCCCCAAAACTGACTGTAGTTTTCAGCTTTCCACCTGTATTTAAAATGGCATTTTATTACTAAAATTAGCACTAGCAGTAATAATAGCAAAAAACAATAATAAAAACAAAAGAAGCAGACGTTGTTCATAGTTCACTGCAAATTGCTAGAACACAGTTATGTTATATAATATAATTAATGATATTGTTTGTTCTTAAAGCCAAACTCCAAACAGCTAAATACACATATGAAACACATGAAAGAGATCTGTATTATCTGCAAAAAGGATTTGTATTTTTTGTTGTGGTGCCTTCAGGTGAGCTCTGTTGTGTTGTGAAAAAATACAGCATGCCATCATTTTTCCCAACACATTGCAACCCACCTGAAGGCAGTGTTTCAGTGGGAACAGGACACATAGAATACATGGGAATGCAGGTCGCACCTACCCTTCCTGTATACCAAAAAGTCAAATACCTATTTAAGTAATAACACAAAACCACTTGTTGGCAAAAAAAATTGCCCGCGGCACGTTTATTGGTGTATTCAAATCAATAAATAACAATAACAGCATCTTGATAATTTTATTAATTCATAAAATTCTTAAATTTCAAACAATAAACTTATTTATAACCAAAGCCCCCCTACAAATATGAAGGGTGACAGACCACATAACGTGCTTAGCGACTAGGGAGGGAGGGTGGGGAGCTTGTTGCACCGATGCTGACTAGCTGAACACTGGCGGGAATACACCTGTGAGAGGGTCCTATATATAATAGGCCCCTTTCCAGAACATTCCCAGGGGTCACATGACATTCTGGGAAATTCCCAAATGTCATGTAAACATGTTTCCTGCCCTCAATCCCATTTGAAATTTTCTTAAAGGGACATTGTCCCTAATACAGTGAAATTTACATAAACCTATATATTTATTTTATTTTTTTAAGAGGGGGGGTGACCGCATACCCATGCTGTCAGGCTCAAAGCCTTAAGCCTTCCTAGTCCAATTGTCTTCTAAGTATCCTTGCAGTGACTGGCATTGATCAAGTGAAGAAAAATGGCAGTCATTGCACAAAGTGCCTTACAAATAAGGAATACAAGAGTTGTATCTTTCTACCCTCGTATTGAATGGAAAGTGTGAAAAACAACAGCAGACTGATGAGGTAGCCTCTCTGTTACCGCTGCTCTTTGATTCTATGAGCATGCTTCTTGTCACAATCATCCTTTTGTAGACTGTGGAGTTTAGGCTGGAAGAAGCAGCGCAAGGAGACAATCAACTGTGCTGCAGTGCTGATGTGCTAAAAAGAGACCAATATGAAACGAGAAGACAGGGACATGACCTCAAACTAACTGGATCAAAGTTCAAAACTAATCCTTTCACACTACCGTGACTTCAAAGTCGTGTGATTTTGCCACGATTTTGCTGCGATTTTGGTGCGATTTTGCCACAATTTCAGGGAATGCCTGTGTCGCATCAAAAATTGAACAAAAAGGTCCAGATAGCCGCACTTCAATGAAAATGATTTCTTTATTTTTTTTTTCATTATTTTTTTTTTTATGGGTTTCACAATACAATTCATTGCACTCATATAGTGCCAGCTTAATACGTCTTAAGTAAATCTATTCATCTGCACATCATATGTAACCTTTAATTGACACTTTAATTCCTTGTGAATTCCCTTTTTCTACTATTAACCCATTGCTCCAAAAAAAAAAAATCCCCCTTTTACCCCCTCCCTAACCCAGAGTAAAAAAAAAAAAAGGAACTCCTCTCAACCTCTCCCTCTCTCCCCTCCCCTCCATCCATCCCCATTCTCTCCCTATAGTCCAGATATGGGGCCCATGTTGTCCGGTACTTCTCATCTTGGTCTTTCATTGTCAAAGTAAGATTTTCTATTTGTTGTATTTCTGCAATTCTGGCCAACCATTGTGCCCTAGTTGGACAGCTGTCTTTTTTCCACAGAGCAGGGATACAAGCCCCTAGCTGCTGTTAAAAGGTGTCTCAGCAGTGAGTTTTTAAATTTTTCTGCTGATAACGGGAAATCTAGCAATAAAAAAGTTGCCGGATTATTTCCCAAGGAGAATCCTGTTATTGTTTTAGTAGTTTCTGCAACCATTTCCCAGAACTCTCTTATTCTCGTATATTCCCAGAAGATATGTAGAATTGTCCCTTCCTCTTCATGACATCTTCAACATATCTCTGACACCTGGAGGTAAATCCATTCAGCATCCTATACCATCTGGTAAGGATTTTATATCCCCCCTCCTGATATCTGCTTGCTATAGATGCCTTTTGATTAAATACTAAAATCCTATACTTCTGTTCTTGGGAGAATGATGTTCCTAATGCCGCGTACACACGGTCGGACTTTACGGCGGACTTTGCCCGGCGGATTTTTCGACGTACTTTCCGACGGACTTTGTGAATGAACGGACTTGCCTACACACAATCCACCAAAGTCCGTCGAATTCGTACGTGATGACGTACGACCGGACTAAAACAAGGAAGTTCATAGCCAGTAGCCAATAGCTGCCCTAGCGTGCCTTTTTGTCCGTCGAACTAGCATACAGACGAGCGGACTTTTCGACCGGACTCGATTTCAACGGATAAATTTTAAACAAGTTTAAAATCTAAGTCCGTCCAACTTTTGAGAAAACAAAGTCCGCTGGAGCCCACACACATCGAATTGTCCGACGAAATCCAGTCCGCCGGGCAAAGTCCGCCGTAAAGTCCGCTCGTGTGTACGCGGCATAAGTCTCTCTCCCACGCTTGTAGGAAAGTTAGGTCCTGAGGCGATTCTATTCCCATTAATACAGTATAGAAATAGGACAAAGGATGTCTCATTGTTTCTCCCTTCAAACACATATCCTTAAACCCGGTCAATGCCCTTACTTCTGTATACATATTATATTTTGATGTAATAAACAATTCATGAACTATGAATAAGCACCTTCTGTAACGGTGTGAAACATGTCAGTGGTTTTATCCTTGCTGCATGGATTTATTATAACCATAAAGAAATCGTTTTCATTGGAGTGTGGCCATCCGGACCTTTTTGTTCAATTTTTGCACATGGTTGCATATTGAGCTGCACCCATGCCTGGAGGGGGGAGAGAGCATTAGGAAGTAGACACCTGGAGCAGGTTCTTCTTTTTGTTTCAGTAACTCGCATCAAAGTCAGACCAAAGTAGTACAGGGACTACTTTGAAGTCGGTGTGACTTCAAGTCGCACATATATGAATGGTACTCATTAGAAATCATAGGGGAACGACTTGTCATGCAACGTTGCAGTCCCACATCCCAGGACAAGTCACACAATTGTGAAAGGGGCCTTATATTAGACTAGGTTTCCACTATTGCGACCTGAAAGTCCCGTGATTTTGCTGTGATTTTGATGTGACTTGAAACAAAGCCTGTGTATTCTTGAGGTCTATGGACCTCAAGTCGCATCAAAGTGGGACAAAAGTAGTGCAGGAACTACGTTGAAGTCGCTGCGACTTGAAGTCGCACAGATATGAACGATACTCATTGGAAATCATGGGGTACGACTTGTCATGTGACTTTGCAGTCCAAGGTCGCATGACAAGGCGCACTAGTGGAAACCGAGCCTTATTTTACCGAAAGGGTAGTTGATGATTGGAATAAACTACCAACAGAGGTAGTGAGACAGTCAACAGTAAATGGCTTCATACATGCTTGGGACAAACATAAATTTAAAGTCAGACAATAAAGTTAACATAAAAATAAAAATTGACAGACTCAATGGACTACTCAGTCTTTTTTCGCCGTAACTTTTCTATGTTTCTATGTTTCTAAGAAGCATGCTAAAAGGGAAGACAGCAGAGTAACAGAGGGATGCGAAAATCAGTTTTTTTTTTTGCTTCTCATGTCATTGTGAAGTCAAAGGCTGGGGGAAAAACAAAATCTCCAAGAGATACTTAACCTTACCATAGGAAAATTAGATCTCCTCCCCTGTTAACAAGGATGTACTGTGTGAAAAAATGCTATGTAAACTCCAGACCCAGATGGACAGAAACACAAATCTTTTGTAGGTAAAACAGCTCCCTTCTAGGTAATTCATCTGCCTATTTAGCAGCTTGTCTGGAGTTCATTTTTAAGGCTGGGTTCACACTATTGCCACATGCGGCTCACAGCAGGGGTCTGCTGCGTCCTGGCACACTGTTTCAGGTCCGATTTCAGCCTGAATTCTTGGGCTGAATTCAGACCTGAAATGGACTAAAATACGCACAGGATTCCTGTGCAAATTTGCACCCGAGCCACAGCGGAGATGTGTGAACCGGCTCCAAAGATTGGTCACAATCTTCTACCATGCGAACTGGATGTGGGGAAAACCCACATCCAATTCGCATAGGTGTGAACCGAGCCTAAAAAAAGAAAGGATTATTAAAATGAAAAATATGGTTAAATAGAAAAAGTAAAATAAATAGCTATGCACTTATTTGTTAGCATATATCATGTTCCAGTACTGATATATTTTTTTTTATATAGCCCAATACAAGGGAACAGCTCTTGACATGTTTCATAATTAAATTTTTAGGAAAGAGTGATAATCTGTAGCATAACTATAGCAAATAGTTCTACGTATATACAATATCTTACAAAAGTGAGTACACCCCTCACATTTTTGTAAATATTTTATTATATCTTTTCATGTGACAACACTGAAGAAATGACACTTTGCTACAATGTAAAGTAGTGAGTGTACAGCTTGTATAACAGTGTAAATGTGCTGTCCCCTCAAAATAATTCCACACACAGCCATTAATGTCTAAACCGCTGGCAACAAAAGTGAGTACACCCCTAAGTGAAAATGTCCAAATTGGGCCCAATTAGCCATTTTCCCTCACGTGACCCGTTAGTGTTACAAGGTCTCAGGTGTGAATGGGGAGTAGGAATGCTAAATTTGGTGTTATCGCTCTCACTCTCTCATACTAGTCACTGGAGGTTCAGCATGGCACCTAATGGCAAAGAACTCTCTGATGAGCTGAAAAAAAGAATTGTTGCTTTACACAAAGATGGCCTAGGCTATAAAAAGATTGCCAAGACCCTGAAACTGAGCTGCAGCACGGTGGCCAAGACCATACAGCAGTTTAACAGGACAGGATCCACTCAGAACAGGTCTCACCATAGTCAATCCAAAGAAGTTGAGCGCACGTGCTAAGCGTCATATCCGGAGATTGTCTTTGGGAAATAGATGTATAAGTGAGTGCTGCCGGCATTGATACACAGGTTGAAGGGGTGGGGTGGTCTGCCTGTCAGTGCCCAGATCATACGCCGCACACTGCATCAAATTGGTCTGCATGGCTGTCATCCCAGAAGGAAGCCTCTTCTAAAGATCATGCACAAGAAAGCCTGTAAATGCTGAAGACAAGCAGACTAAGGACATGCATTACTGGAACCATGTCCTGTGGTCTGATGAGACCAAGATAAACTTATTTGGTTCAGATGGTGTCAAGCATGTGTGGTGGCAACCAGGTGAGGAGTACAAAGGCAAGTGTGTCTTACCTACAGTCAAGCATGGTGGTGGGAGTGTCATGGTCTGGGGCTGCATGAGTGTTGAGAGCTACAGTTCATTGAGGGAACCATGAATGTGACATAATGAAGCAGAGCATGATCCTCTCCCTTCAGAGACTGGGCCGCAGGGTAGTATTTCAACATGATAACGACCCCAAACACACCTCCAATTTTGAGGGGACAGCAAATTTACACTGTTATACAAGCTGTACACTCACTACTTTACATTGTAGCAAAGTGCAAATTTCTTCAGTGTTGTCATATGAAAAGATATAATGTGAGAGGTATACTCACTTTTGTGAGATACTGAATGTACTGTATAGGCTTAGAGCTATATTTACATTTGTTTACATTCATAAATGTTTTGAATTGAAAAACCTTTTATTCACTTTGTTAGCCATTTCTGGACTGACCACCCACAATGTGCTGTGGAAAGGTGGCCCGTATAGGCACAGCAACATACGTAGCTGCCTGATTCTGGGCTTAGGATGAGCACATGCGTGACCCCCTCCCCCCGCCAACACCCAATGCTATTGTATACAGTGGGAGTCTGTCAGCAGGTCTTGGTCAATGATTCATGGCCAGAACCTGCTGATCGGCTTTATTCAATCACAGCTCAGAGCCCTGTGTTGACAATCAATACAAGGCTCTGTACAGAGGGAACAATCTCTTTGAAACAAAGATATCTTTAGTAAAAATCAGCACATTAAACACACATTACACATTGTTAGGCACACATTTAACCCCTTGATTACCTAAGATGTTAACCCCTTCCCAGCCAGTGCCATTAGTACAGTGATAGTGTATAGTATTATCACTGTTTACTGTATTAGTGTCGCTGGTGATGTCATAGGCAGTTAGGCAGTTCTCAATCAATGTCAGTTAATGTCTGATTGCCCACCACATTATCTGAGGTGGTTAAAACAACGTATGTGTACATTATGTACAAGTACACAACATATGTGAATAAGGAACAGGGACTCTCTATGGGTTGGGGCCACAGGGTGGAAGATGCACCAGTGACTCAGATCTGGATCGAAACAATAATATGAAAAAAATCTTTTCAATATTCCCCTTAACTCATAACAATGGCAATTCATTGCATGTTTAACAACATGCAAGGACCGAGCTACCTGCTAGCAATATTCCCACATGCTTTCACTTACTCATGTCTCTCTTGACTTCAACACGGAGCAATGACATTTTCTTATAAAGGTAAATAAACCTCTACAATTAATAAACACGTGTTTATTAACATATGAACTATTAACACAGATAAGGAACAGGTAGTGATGTAATTCTGTTGGAGGGGAAGTGATGCAATAAGGTGTAGGGGGAGGAGTACATGAGGTTGAATAGGTAAATAAGGAGCATTGTCACTGCCCACCCAAGCTTCTGAGGATGCCCAATGGGAGGGGGAAAATGCATCAAGCGGGGATACAGTGGTGTATTTCTGGTGTTTGGAGCGTACGCCGAGACGACAAATCAACCTTTGTATCAATGCTTGTTTTTTAAGCTGCAAATGTGAGTGTAATTGCTTTAATACACTTATTTTTTAATAAAGTCAAATCGTTATTATGCCATGGAGATCTCTTTATCATTTTACATGACACACTGCAACTGCATTTGATCTTATCACTGGAGGAAACAAGAGAGATTGAATGCCATTCACCACAGCAGGATATTACAATTAAGATGCTTTTTTGACTCTAAGAATCAGTGAGTAGGGAGTGCAGGCGGGGAGCATGGAGGAGTAAAATTGCACTTTAGGAGACTCATCTGCACAAGCAATTTGTTTTGCACAATGCACTTTTTTTAATTAAGATTGATTGCATAAGCACTTTAATCAGCACTGTTCACTTTTTTTGCTGTATATATAATTTATATATTGTTTAGATTTAGTTATTCATTTCTGAGCACATTGCAATTTATAGTAAGAGCAGCGTTTGGTCTCTCATTGTCCAGCTATTAAGGTTAATTAACCCTATACCATAGCAGCAACTCTAATATGCGCGTAAAAATTGGTATTTATTTTTTCACATAATTACCACTTTTTAATATATCACCAAAGCACGAGTGTACCACTTTAATTTTTAGTTTATGCTGCTGTAATATGTCGTGTGCAGAAGAGCATTTAGGCAAGCTGGTAAGGACAGCTTCTTGCTGTGCTCTAAAATCTAAAAAACAGCCACCTATCTGCAAATCCTCTCCTGAAGTTCCGCAGCTTGGCCGGTGTTGCGGGCAGAGCTTTTTGCCCTGCAGATAGCCATCTCCCCCTCAACCTTCTGCTGTGGTCCCGTGGAACGTAACTGTCGGGCTTGCGTGGCGTCATTTCCCGGATGTGGTGCAAATGGTTCGGCAACGCGTTTGTGGAGCATGAGCTACTTCTTCATATGCCTGAATGGATCATCGCGATCCATTTGCACCACATCCAGGAAGTAACGTCACACAAGCCCAACAGTGCATTCCACGGGACCAGGAAGTGCCGGTTCCCACTGCAGAACCTGATCGTGGGCAGACAGCTGATCCGCCAGCTGGACTCCCATTGATGTGGGCCTCTTCACCTCCTCACCTTTATGATGCCTAGACAGCTGATGTGCAGTGTCTTTATCTATGCACTTATGATCATTCACAATGTGTGAGTTACACTCTTTTCCACCTCATTAAAGTCTAAAAAGCTACACTTAGTTGGCGCATGTGTTTTCTCCTAGTGCCACCAGCAACAACCCTGCTGACTGAACCCTTTGGAGCCTCTCCAGCTTCTAGAAAATTCCCTCACACCCTATTGGACAATGTTTTACCTGCCCCAAGGTGTGTGAGAAATTTAGAGGGGCAGAGCACCAGAAAAAGCCCATTACAATAAATGGCATTTTGCTGCAAAAAAAAAGCATGGTAAAGGCAGAGGCAATACCCATGAAAATGTTCACAAATACATTTTGCCCACTTTTAACATTAGTAATAACCATTAATGTTGTTAGGGTTCATTTGGTGCACTTGAGTACATTTCATAAGAAATGCTTACACTTAGAAAGGTAAAAAATAATTCAAAAATTGGATATGTATTAATCACATAAATTATCTACTTACCCAAAGTTTCTGGTATTGACGTAGTTAATCAAATCCAGCTCTACAAGACAAGTGTGGTTTGTACATATCCACTGAGTACTCTTACAGTAACTAAAAGAAAACAATTACAAATAATTAACAGTGTTTAAACCTGAAATGCATAAATTATGTTGCTGTTAAAAATAGAAGTAAACAATAAAAGCCAGGTGAACTGAGATTATATAAATATTAAAAAATACATCAGGCATGTTTTTTAGTCTACTCAAAAACAGAACAAACATCAAAAAATGTAAGCTATTTTATCATTAGTTTTCCTCTTTCAGGCTTAGAGCATTTTCAGCTAAACAGAAAATACCCATTGCCATTGTCAGAATTTCAATGTCCCTGCCATTTTCTGTGAGCTAAAAAGAAAGCACAATCAACTTTATCTTCCTTCTGCAAACTACAAATCCTATCAGCCCCAATGTAATGGAGGTAAACAAAGATAGAAATGTTTAATTACTTTATGACTGCCCAACACATATGTGCGTCAACAAAAGGGTGGGCTTTAATGTCCACGCTCTGCACATGCGTTGCTGGGTAGCCGTTGTTTATGCACTGAAAGAATGCGCACTGCACTCATTGCACACTCCCAGCACAAAGCCTGACCTGTCAAAAAGATCGGTAGCTGGCGGGAGCAGCTTGTAATCATGTGACCACTGTGACAGTGGTCACATGATTGCTGATCTTTCCTGCCCCTCAATTCATTCACAGCTGTTTAACCGCTTCAGGTCTGCCCTATAGCAGTTTTACAACTACAGGGTGGAACCTGTGTGACAGACAACGTATATATACATGATCTGACACTTCCGTGTAGGAAGCTTCCTTTGCAAGTGGAGGCCTGATCAGGCGGGTGCATGGTACCCAATGTGCTCCAGCATCCGCTGATAATTAGGCAGAACTGTGATCTTGTAAACAAGGCAGATAGCCATTCTGATAGGAGGAAAGGCATCCATCTCTTCCCCTAGTAAAAGTACCTAACACAGTATAGTAAAACACTGGTTAGGCACACAGTTTACCCTTTTATCACCTTACATGTTAACCCCCTTTCCAGCCAGTGTCATTAGTACAGTGACAGTGCATATTTTTAGCACTGATCACTGTAATAGTGTCACTGGTCCTCAAAAAATGTCAGTTAGAATGTCCGCCACAACATCACAGTCCCGCTATAAGTCACTGATTATTAGTAAAAAAATAAAACAAAAATAAATCCCATAGTTTGTAGATGCTATAACTTTTGTGCAAACCAATTAATATACAATAATTGGGATTTTTCTTACCAAAAACAAGTATCATAATACATATTGGCCTAAATGTATGAAAAAATTTGATTTTTACCATTTTTTATTGGATAGGTTTTATAGCAGAAAGTAAAAAATATTGTTTGTTTGTTTTTTTTCAAAATTGCCAGACTTTTTTCTTCTATAGCACAAAAAATAAAAAATGCAGAGGTGAAAAAAATACCACCAAAAGAAAACTCTATTTGTGGGAATAAAGGACATACATTTTATTTGGGTACAGCATTGCATGACCGTGCAATTATCAGTTAAAGTAACGCAGTGCCATATCACAAAAATGGTTTGCTCGTGAAAGGGGGTAAATCTTCCTGAGGTCAAGTGGTTAAAGGAATGCCAGGGTGGGCACAAAGAGGTTAAAGTCAAACCTGGGTTTCAACCATGGCTTCCTCCATAGGGTCAAGTAATGTGTCATTCACATGATTACCAGGTGAAATTAAATGTAAAAATCCTGAAAAAGAAAACTAATTTAGTCACCACATCTACAGACTGGTGATCTGCAATATATTAAAGCCTGAGAAAATAGCAAAAAAAAAACCAAAAAAAGAAACATCCTTGCAGTGCTCCCCTTCCCCCACATTACATTGCAAGGGTTAGTTGCTTGGTATGTCTAGGGGATCGAAGAAGAGGCTGTTTCACTAACCTGATTCCTTGTTCCTTCTTCAGCATTATCCTCTTCTGCCAGAAGCTCCAGTCTGTGGCTGGAACCTCAGCATCAGCACTTACAATACAGGAAAATGATTGTATTGCATTTAGGAGGCTGGAGTGCTGGAGTTTATAGTACATCCTATAGGTCAATGTTTCTCAACTCCAGTCCTCAAGTACCCCCAACAGGTCATGTTTTCATGATTTCCCTCAGATGAAACGGCTGTGGTAATTACTAAGGCAGTGAAACTGATCAAATCACCTGTGCAAAATAAAGGAAAGCCTGAAAAACATGACCTGTTGGGGGTACTTAAGGACTGGAGTTGAGAAATATTACTATAGGTAACACACATTAAAAAATAAAGTAATTTTTTTGAAAGACAGGGCCCATTAACACCAGAATGACAGGGTCCCTGGCCTTCAGCGGGACCCCCATAGAAATGCACAAAGGACTGGGTACTTCTTTCCCCTCTTCCCACCTCTCTTACAGTTTGCTATTGGCAATTATAGTAGAGAATCTGCGTGGCAACAGGAGGTGAATTGGTCTAATTTGGCGGGCAGCTGCTCTCATAAAAACCAGCTGCTCCTGCGCTGCTGCCGCCTCAGAAGGACCAGACTGCGGCTCACGGATGACGGACACCTGCAGCATGTAGGACCTCCTGCATTGCCTCATAGAAAAAGCTGAGAGCTCAGGCGGGGAAGAATGGCTGAGGGGGTGCCTAAAGGAAGATTCCTGCCCCCTTGAACCTCCTGCACAGATGCAAGTCAGCTCTGAAAATGTGGCTGAAGGAGATTCAGGCATACGTGGTACAGGCAGGCAGCCTGGTAGAAAAAGGCAGAGGAAGGAGGATGTTTCTCCTTCACTCAACAATGTCTGTGCTCCCTCTGGCTCAGACGGAGGCACTTCCTCATTTATGTCTCAGGCTGCCACTGCACAGCCTTTATCAGTAGCCTCTAGTGGGCATTCTAATGGTATGAATACTGGTGAGAATTGGTCTATGTCTAATATTAATGAATTACGTTTAGTGGTTAATGCTCTTTATAATATTTTAGCTGGTGTTAAAAATGCTCAAAGTTCTGAGGTGTTTCATGATAAAGTTTTACGGGCACCTTCTTCTGGTGCTATTGGTGTTAATTTTGATATGTTTCCAGACAAAAGTTCAGGGGCACAGTTTTCTGGTGCTTGATAATACTTTAAAAAATTTTGACTCTCAGAAATGTGCAGGTCCTTTTTTGCCCCAGCAAGGGGTTATAAATCAAAAACTGTTAAATGTCGGGTCAATTTGGCAAGGGGAAGTTAACCTTTCATCTGTTGGTATTAATTTACCTGATTGTAAGCCATCTTATTTGCCTGTCAGATCTTCAATTACATTAACTGTTCCCTTGCCTATTGCAAAGGCTATTGCTCCTGACACTTTGGTGGCTGAAACATGCCTTAAGGAAGCTCTCCCATGTGAGTTATCCCCCCTCAGTTTTTACTTAGCCCCTGCAGTAAAATAAAAAAATTAAATTGTAGTTTTGTGCATTTGCTGTCTTTATTTCTGGCATCTAAAGAATTTCTGGCTAAAACTGATAAAAAAAAGGGGGGAGAAAGAACTGAGGAAGATAGGAGGAGGGCCATACCAAAAACTTTTCAGAATTGGCTTCAAGCTTCTGTATTTATGCTGTGGTTTTGGGTGAACTTCTTCCGGAAAAATGCTCGGGCTTATTCCAGCATATGGATATTGTAGCAAAGGCTACGTCATTTTGGTGGTACTGCTTGGTACTCATATGATGAAAATTTTAGTCAAAAGCTGTCGGTCCACCCTTCTTTATGTTGGGGAGTTAAAGATGTGGGACTGTGGTTGAAACTGATGTTACCACAAAGACTCTTCATTCCACAAAAGCCCAAAATTCATTTCGCAAAGGTTTTTGCTTTGCATTCAGCGAAGGCCAGTGTCAGTTCTTATCAAACTGCAGATACAAACACAAAGTGTTCATACTGTAGCAGGACACTCCCAGCTGTTAGATACTTTAACTTGGCGGGAGGCGGAACTGCTTTTTTTTTTTTTTTGGTCCGTCCGGCAGCGTGAGTTTACATCGCTGGACATTTTTATTTTTTTTATTTTTTAATAAAGGACTTGTCCCAAGCTGTCTCTTTTTTTTTTTTTACCATTTTTGACACTTTTTTTGTAAAAATGGTAGGGGTAAGATGTACCCCGTTACCAATTCACATAGGGGGGGCTGGGATCTGGGGGTCCCCTTGTTGAAGGGGGCTTCCAGATTCTGATAAGCCCTCCACCTGCATACCCCACAACCTCCACAACCTCTGGGCAAGAGTTGTGGGGATTAGGCCCTTGTCCTCATCAACATGAAGGGTCTGGTATGGATTTTGGGGGAACCCCTACGCCATTTTTCTTTGGCGCAGGGTTCCCCTTAATTTCCATACCAGACCTGAAGGGCTTTGTATGGATTTGGGGGGGGGCCCATGCAATTTTTAAAAAAAATTTTGGTTCAGGGTTCCCCTTAATATTCATACCAGACCCAAAGGGCCTGGTAATGGACTGGGGGGGGGACCCATGCCCCTTTTTTTCCAATGAGTTTTATCTATATTGCCAAAACCCGGCAATTCATTACAGCCGTGATCAGTTTTAAATGACAATTTTTTTGTTGGGAGAGTGATAGGTACAAACTATATCTGTCCTAACCTGTTGATTATCTAATTCTGTTCTTTTTTCAGGTTCTTCCAGGTGGACAGTTTGTATAGTTGGTCATTCATTTATTTATTGGGCCAAGAATCAAGCTGAGTCCAGAACTTATTTGGCAAATTTAGGTTTGAACTCTAATATATTTCAGGTTCTTTGGTGGGGTATTAGAGGCCTCCAATGGAGGAATGTTAGAAACCAACTGATCTATTTGTCAGGTATTTGGCCTCCGCCCGACATTTTAATTATTCACACTGGGGCTAATGATGTTGGAAAAATAAAGACATGGGAGCTTCTCTGCAAGATTAAAAAAGACTTATGTTCTTTTAAACTATTATTCCCTCATGCTGTCTTGGCCTATTCCAAGATGATTCCTAGGCTTATATGGTCTCCATAGGGTAATTTTCACTACATTGATGAGATTCGGAGACGCCTGAATAGGACAGTCCATAACTATTTTGTTTCCTCTGGTGGACTGTCATATCTTCATGTTGAACTTGAGGGGTTTTTGCCTGGTCTATTAAGGCACGACCTGGTGCATCTGTCAGACATTGGCCTTGACATATTCAACATGGGTCTGCAAAACTTGACTGATTTAGCCACGGTGTTGGGGGCCTTGACTAGCCAGTTCCTCCCTGGTCTCGGCTAGTGGGGATTAGTCGTTCAGCTTATCTGGACGGCCATTGTGACTAAATTTGTTTATGGTTGATGGTTTAGACAAAGATGACTATATGTTGGATAAATAAATCTAAAGTAAAATAAAGTTAATGAATTACTGTGTGCTATTTGCTACTAACTCCTTTGTGCTATCCCATGACAGGATCCCTAGCCTTCAGCGGGACCCCCATGGGATGGCACAAAGGGCTGAGTACTTCTTCCCCCCCTTCCCACCTCTCTTGCAGGATGCTATTGGCAATTACAGCAGGGAATCTGCATGGCAACCGAAGGTGGATTGGTCTAATTTGGCGGGCAGCTGCAGCCCGCACTTCCTGCTCTCATAAAAGCCAGATGCTCCCGCGCTGTTGCCACCTCAGAAGGACCGGACTACGACTACCACCCACCCTCCCTTCTTATTATCCAAATCCTGTCATGGTGCCTATTTAGTGGGGGATTAGTCGTCTAGTTTGTCTTGATGGACATTGTGACTAATTTTGTTTATGGATGATGGTTAAGCCAAAGACGGCTATATATTGGATAAATAAATCTGTTTTTTTTATTTTAATTATGGTCAGACCATAAATAGCATTGTGGCCAAAATAAATTCCAATAAAGTGTTTAAAGTTAGTTAATTACTGTGTGCTGTGTGTTATTTGCTACTAACTCCTTTGTGCTATCCCATGCAGTATTGTGCATGTTTCCCACACAGAAGGTGCACATGCTGCCCTTGCAATAATTGACAAATAAAATTTCTTTAATAATTGATGCCTAAATGGGATGAATTGTTAATGGCACCCCAAATGCATCTCACAAATGCAGTGCGTTTGCAACCACCAAATCTCATGATACTGCAGTTCCATGTGGTTTGGTGCAGCACGTTCTGAAAAAGTAATGCTTGTACTACTTTTTCTGCTTTCCAGTGCATTTTGCAGCCCATTCGAATGCATGGACTATTGAAACAGGACTGCACAGAACGCATGTGTTCTGAACCAGCCCTTACATCCTTATAGCAATATGTAAATGTTATTGATGTTGAAATCGTTCTGATAACCAGTATGCAATTATCTAAAGATATAAGGACTAAAGTAAGTAAATGCAGTTGGCTTGTGTTTGCAATGCAGCTTGCATTTGAGATGCAATTTAAGATGCCCATGAGATCATTTACAGTAAGCTGACCTGCACTCCTTGTAAGGAGAGAAAAGCATTTCTAACTTGAACGATAGATGTATATAGTAATGCCAAAAGGGAAAAAAAAATGGAAAAAAGGTTACCTTTCCCTATGCAAACTTGTCAGCTTTCTCTAACAGCTCTAACATGTTTAGGCAGTAATACAAATTCAACTGTTTTGGTGCAAATGCAAAAGGTTAAAAGTCGCTAATTTTGACATTTATAAGCAGTATAATCTGAAAGATATCCGAGTTTTAAATGTCAGTTTTTGGCAGTCAATAGAACCAATGAAGCAGTATAGATATGCAGCAAAACAGCTTCAACATTACAGAATATCTTGCGAGCTACCATAAACATATACTAACTTCTATCTAGACAGCTGCTAGCACTGATCATGCCCCATATGATCGTGCACAACTATTAAAATAAATCCAAAGGTAAGTGCTGCACATCACATTGGCATATGATAGGTGGGGCGGCACAGTGGTGTAGTGGATAGCACTCTTGCCTAGCAGTAAAAAGGGTTGCTGGTTCGTATCCCAACCATGACACTACCTGCCTGGAGTTTGCATGTTCTCCCTGTGCCTGCCTGGGTTTCCTCCTGGTATTCCAGTTTCCTCCCATACTCCAAAGACATGCTGGTAGGTTAATTGGCTTCTATCCAAAATTGGCCCTAGTATATGAATGTGAGTTGGGGACCTTGGATTGTGGGCTCCTTGAGGGTAGGGACCAATGTGAGTGTGCGATGTATGTGTGGAGCGCTGCGCAAAATTGATGGCGCTATATGGGTACCTTAAATAAATAATAATATAATAAAAGAGCATCTTAATGAGACACAATGTACAGGGATAGGGACAATTGTAGACATGCACCCACACTCGCTCAGGTTGAACTGGATGGACTGGTGTCTTTATTCAACCTTACTAACTATGTAACTATATAATCCATAATACATTAATACCACAAATCACTATAAATCATATACTGAAACTGTTTCTTAAGTGCTCCAAATATAAACATACATAAAGTGCCCTAATGACAATACACCTTAAAGTGTTTAGTGATAGTGTGATATTGTTTTTATATGATTTTATTACTATCCAGTTTCCTTTGATGGCACATTTTCCACATACATATATAACAATCAGCCAAGGATCCCACCACAGATACTGAACCCTAGAGTGGTTCATATGCGTGTTTTGACCAAATTTAGCTGCAAGGTCACATGCTCTAAGGTGAACACTGAAGGGGGGAGCACCTAAGTGGACACAAGAACAAGCTTGCTATCACCATTATTTGGATTTGATTATTGCTTTCTGGAATTGACTTTATATATATTTTTTATTTTATCAACGCATGTCTTCACTTGAATTGTTTGGCATAGAATTTTGCACCTAGCACTTTAGTGCACTGGAGCACTTTTTTTGCATTGAATTGGAGCACTTTATTAAGGATTTTTTTTTATATGACATGTGATGATAAGCTTTTACACATTATATTGTTGCACAGAAGCACTTTATTGATAAAAAGTATTGTCACTAGGGCACATTATGTATTGTTTATATTTGGACCACTTAAGAAACAGTTTCAGTATATGATTTATAGTGATTTGTGGTATTAATTTATTATGGATATCGCATGCCAATTAAGATAGCACAGCACTTACCTTTGGATTAACAGAATAAGTCCAGTTGAATGTGACCAACTACTAATAGTTAATATTCTAGCTAAATATTCTCTATACTGAGGTATCGAAACTTGTTAGAACCAAGCACATCTATTGTGCTTTTTTTCTCGTGCCTTTTCTTTTTCTCTACCTTCAGAGCAATGTCAGTATATGGTATCTGGTATACAGTTTTTGTAACTGTTGATATTTCTAGATATTTAGATTTTGGGATACTGTTGATAAACCACTTCATTGATTGCTATTGTTCTTTTCCCTTGCCTACCTTGGTGGGTATATAAGGTTTGAGCTGAGGAAGGGTAGCGAGTGTAATGTTCCTAGGGATGAGCAACCTTTTCATGCCCAAATATCAGTTCAATGATGTGGTTCTGAACAGTAGCAAGTTTATTTGTGCTATACACAGGGTATTTACAGGTGCTCTATAGTGCTTCTCAGGATAATAAATGGTAATCTGAACTATCAGGCTGTCCAAGCCTACTACTTATCAGTTTCCACCAACACGCTTTTGCAGTTTTCACCAACCTTTTAGCTCTAACAGACATGACTTGTCTGAAAAAAAGGCAAGAAGCGCCAATTTGAGTACAGTATCATTAAAAACTTTAATAGGGTTATATAAAAGAACAACAGCTAAATGGCTACTCACAAAACTGGGGTTAATAAACGCAAGGACAAATGGTGGGTCCAGGGACGTCCTCCTCAGATGTTGAAAAAGTGCATGGTGCAGGTTCAAGTGGAGGCGCTCTCAGCGTTGTGAGATTCTTGCCATGTCAACATCACCCCTGTACTACTAAAGCCTATTAGATCTGAAGAAAATGCGGAAGCATTGAAACGCGTCATCTGACACGTCCACACGTCACTTCCACTGTTTGGCTCCTGGATCAGTGTTTGCGCTCCACGCCTGTCTTCATCCGGTTCCGGTCTACTGCTACGGCTCTGGCTCCTAATGTCTGGTTAGATGCCGGCTCTCCTTGCGGACACTTCCATCGCTATTGCAGCCCAGCACCCAGCAGTGACCCCTCGGACCACCCGCACATCACAACGCTGAGAGCGCCTCCACTTGAACCTGCACCATGCACTTTTTCAACTTCTGAGGAGGACGTCCCTGGACCCACCATTTGTCCTTGCTTTTATTAACCCCAGTTTTGTGAGTAGCCATTTGGCTGTTGTTCTTTTATATAACCCTATTAAAGTTTTTAATGATACTGCACTCAGATTGGCGCTTCTTGCCTTTTTTTCACATTATCTTTTCAGAGTTGTCGGCTTCCACTCTCAAGTGAGCTGCCGCTGGTGCTTAGTATCAGATTCCTGTGAATTACATATTGTCAGTGACTATCATTTTATACACATATATATTTTTCATTGACTATTATCCCCTGGACGGTTTTGCAGAGTCCCCATATATATTTTTTTTTCATTTCTGATCTTGCTTATTTAGGTCACATTCCCCCTTTTTATTCTGGACTCTTTTCATGAATGTGAATTACTTCATTTTAGCTTGTTTGTATGTTCTTGCGCCATTTATCCTTTTTTGTTTAGACACGACTTGTCTGCTCCACAGACTGCAGAGCAATGACTATATGTTCCTGGTGAAGGTATATGGCCTTTAAGGCAAGTGTTTATCCCCTGGAGTGAGTCAGCGGATCAGAGGTATACAAAAGGAGGCTGTGAGATGTGTAAATCCTTATTATTACATAGTGCCCCAATTTATTTACCAAAAAAAAAAATGACAAGTGTAAATAAAAACATCACACAGTTTGTGAAAAGTCCTCTATTTTAAATTAATACATTCCGAATTTTCAAATATCTGAAATTTAAAATTTTTGTATTTCTGAATTTTCAAATTTCCCAATATTTGGAAAAATTTGGAAATTTGGAGGTGGGGTTATTGATGTAATGAGTGGCTGGGGCCACCCAGTGTTGTCATTGACCATATATGGACGTCTCCATGTTTGGTCAATGACTTCACAAGGGTGCATGGCCACCCGGCAACATCATTAATCAAATACAGATGTGTACATGTGTGGTCAATGACGTCACTGGGTGGTCCAGCCCCCTTATGACATCATTACCCAAACAGGGATGTGTCTATGTATAGTCAATGATTTCACTGGGTAGCCGTACCCACCCATAATGTCATTAACCCCACTCTTTGTTTTCATAAACTGTGAGGGGAAGCGGTGTGTCAATTGGTGGGAGTCAAGTGATGGAGCAGACATGTTGATGGGCAGTGTTCATCCTGATTGATGATGGAAGTACATTGGGGGACTGATTACATTTTTGAAATAAAGGACTTTATTAACACTTGTCCTTTTTTTTGGTGAATGAGTAGTGGTACTATGTACCCCATATTCATTCACGTGGGGGGGAAGCCTAGATTTGGGGGCCCACTTGTTAAAGGGGGCTTCCAGATTCCAATAAATCCTTCCCCTGCACCCCCACAACCACCAGGCCAGGGTTGTGGAAAAGAAGCCCTTGTTATCATCAACATGTACCCAAACAAAATTGACGTCCTTTTTTTCCCACAAAAAGAGTCTTCTTTTGGTGGTATTTGATCACGTCAATGGTTTTTATTTTTTGCACTATAAACAAAAAAAGAGCGACAATTTAAAAAAAAAACAATATTTTTTACATTTTGTTATTATAAATATCCCCCAAAAATATAAAAAAAAACAAAATTCTTTCTCAGTTTAGGCCAATATATATTCTTCTACATATTTTTGGTAAAAAAAATAAATAAATCGCAATAAGTGTATATTGATTGGTTTGCACAAAAGTTATAGCGTCTACAAAATAGGGGATAGATTTATTTTTTTATTAATAATGGCAGTGATCTGTGATTTTTATCGGGACTGCGACATTGCAGAGGACAGATCGGACACTTTTGACACTATTTTGGAACCACTGACATTTATACAGCGATCAGAGCTAAAAATAGCCACTGATTACGGTGTAAATGTAACTGGCAGGGAAGGGGTTAAACAATAGGGACAATCAAGGGGTTAAATGTGTTCCCTCAGTGTGTTCTAACTGTAGGGAGGGTGGGCTACCTAGGACATGACAGAGATCACTGTTCCCGATGACAGGGAGCAGTAGATCCCTGTCATGTCACTAGGCAGAACAATGAAATGCATTGTTTACATAGTATTACGTACCTGGTAGATGAGCCTGAATGGACAAGCAAGGCTTCTCCCTTACCACTCTGACTCAGGGCCCCTGATATTGTAGACAGAAGGCACCAGAGTACAGAGTCGCACGAGCGCCAAGAAGTCTTTGGTGGCGACAGGGCGGCTGGTCCTGGAGGAACTGAAGAAGTTACAGGAGGGACACAGCAAGGTCACAGACAGGTAGGCAGCTGGTGCAGATGACAGCAACAAGTAGCAAGGTCAGGCAGGCAGGGTCAAACAAGGCTGGCAGAATCAGGTACTGGGTTCAGACAGGATCGTGGTCAGGAGGCAAGCCGGGTCAAACCGGATCAGAAGTGCAGGTGCCAAGGAGGAGACAGGAGATTGATGCAGGTGGAGTTCAAGGAATAGTCAGGACAAGCCGGGTGCACAACAGGAATCAGATACAGGAACTCAGGAACACAGGATACACTAAGGCTGAAGACAAGGCAGTACCGGGGCAAGGCACTGGCTGATTCAAATAGGCTCACCTGGCGCCAGTGACAGTCACGGGTGTGCGCTAGCGCCAGGGTCAGTCATGGGTGCACGCAAGCACTTCTATGTGCCATAGCCCGATTCCTATGCGCAATAGGAATGCACACTCTTCTGCGCCTCAGGATTCTTCTGCTGGTAGGTGCATCCCGACACATAGGCATCCCTTGTTCTGCCTCTCCTCATCGCGATTGCGGGCCACCGTCGGACATCAAGTCCGCGGGACCCATGGGCACATGCACGCGGCAGGCGCGCGCCCGCTTGCCCGGGATTACGAAGGGACATATGGGTCGCGTGCGGCGGTGGGAAACGATTAAACACCACACAAAAAAAAAATTACTTATGCGGTATTTAACATGCATTTTCTATAATGAATTGTATGTTTCTGAGTTAAATACTGTTTTTTTTAATGCAAGTACTTAGTAAAATCTTAGTGAATTGAGCCAACTGTCTAATATATGTTAGCACCTGCATAGGTTCTAACAAGATAGTCAGAATGCTATCTCCAGTCTGTGCTTAAACAGCCACAGAAGTCAATACATTCAAAAAAAGGTATGAGTCAACTTAGATGAAATAAAGAGGCATAATAAACCTTAATTATCCCAGGTTCTTTAAAAGACTTCTGGGAAGGCCCCATCATAAACAATTTTAAATGGTCTGGTGTAACTGTGAAGCTGGGATATTGACCTATAGCTGAACTCCTCAATTCCAATACATATTCAATAGTCAATTTCATACATATTCAATAAATGCTACTGTAATGTATTTACCTTCCAAAAAAGTAGATACATTAATGTGGAAGGTTATGCAAACTCAGTTAGACATCAGATACAACTGTGTTACAGTGTCTAGAAGGTTAGTAAGATATACTAGACCCTGTAGGAGAAATACACATTAGATACATATCATGTTTGATTTTTATTCATAATTTCATTCTGATAAATGATATGCTAGTTTATGGATTGTGGGGCCTTGTCCTATGTAAATATAGACTTAACCAGGATAATTGGCATTAAGGGTGTTTTCCTTGGGCATTCTGAAGCACTCCTGCACACCTAAAATGCACCTTGTAGATCTTTTGAATGGGTGGGGAAGCTCATTATCACCCTGCCCAGGGGACAATAAAGGGAGAATGCAAAAGCAGCTGAGGATTCTACTACAGATTTCTAATAATCACTTTATCGGGACTAGTGACCATTGCAACATGTTATTGGAGGTAATCTTCAATTCGTGCAGTGCATTGCAGGGCATTCGGAGGGGCGAACACCCGCTGAACACCCTACAAATGTGAATGTTCCCCGAAAGTGCGAACAGCCAATGTTCAGCCTGAACTGATGCTCAGGCTGAACCGTTTGCCCAACCCTACATTTAACAGCACTATTAAACCTATTGATAAGCCCAGATTATTGGGTGTAGGCTCCCCTCTTTCGGGGATTTTGCGTTTGGTCATAAATAGGCCCCAGACTGTTAAAATTGGAGAACAATCCCCAAAGATGTGCCCCAAAGATGTGTGCTAATGTCTAATGTCTAATTTTGTTTACCTTGTACACCTATGACTGTGTTTTCTGATCTGAGGAGAACACAGTGATAACATTTGCAGATGACAACACTGTTATTGGGGGAATTAGAACAGTGTCAAGGCTGTATACTGCATATAAAACAATAAAAGGATTGGTGTATGGTAAAGAAAAATAATCCAGAACTTAAAATATAAGTCAAGGTAAAAATGTTCTTTTTAGTTTTGGATAGAGTGGAGAGAGATTAGAACAACTGTCAGTTTTTATTGCTGTCTGTGCCCCCATTAAGGAAATTCGCTCTCCCTATTTGTCCTGTTTACTATGGTCATTGAAAGTGAAAGTAAACGAAAATCCCAAATTTCCCCCTCTATTACTTTGTCCCCAGAAAAGTAATAGAGGGGTAATCTTCCAATGGGGACATTAGTTATGGTGACCTGGGGGTCCTCAGGAAACTCCCTTAGTTTGCAGTGATTTTCTCTAACTTCCTGTTTGACTATGGGACAATGGGGCACAGATGGGAAAAATAAAGGGCTCTCTTACTCTAACCAAAATGGAAGAAAAAAAGTTTTGCCTATAGTTCTACTTTAACGTGTACCAGTCTAAGAGTTGATAAAAGATTTAATAAAAAGAGAAAGAATTGTTTATTGCCCTGTTTTTATAGATTGGGAGAAGGTAGAGAGGGTGTGTGGGTTCTATTTTTGGGAAAAATAATTAGAGAGAATTATTGCAGTCAGTGCATATATCCTCCAGGTAGTAGAGCACACCAGTGGTTTTATTGTTTGGGTAAACTTAAGAGGGCTGTTTTTTTTCTGAGTGGGTCCTCCACAACTTTTATAAGGGTGCCATGGATAGCGTGATGACTTGCCATGTCGCTTTGTCTCAGGGTATGTGCACAGCCCAGGATATAAAAACTTTACAAAGACTGATAAAAATAACTGTACAAAAAATGATAGGTGTAGCTGTACCTAGCATTGAGGAGCATTGGGGAGAAGTGGCATCCCTGGATAGCCCACAGTTTTGTGAGGTATAGTTCCAAGATGAGCAATGACTGGTTAAATTTCTACCAAGCATTGTAGCCTGTACCACCAGGTTGCAAAATAGTTATTTTTCCCCATGTACACTATGGTTGTTAAATTCTGCTGATGACAATAAGCTAATATAACAAGAATAAAACCCAATTTTTTTGTAATATTGAGCGTTACAATACAGTACCAGACACTTTCACCTCCTTCCTGCCCCGGCCAAATTTCAGATTTCAGCGCTATCACACGTTGAATGACAAATATATGCCTTGTTTCTATCAATACATTTTTGTACCTATGCCGCAGTGTATTTCTCATTAGAGCCCTTTTGGTAATCTCTGTATTCCTTACTTTGGCTACAACCTCTTTTTACTTTACATATTTACATTGCATTAACTTAGATGCTATGTTTCAGGCGCACAAACAACCTCTGCATCCTGAACTGTGACATACTATTTATCAGTCTAATATGGGAAATGTGTCTTATTGATAAATGAGTCCAGCATAGTCCAAAGAGAGAGAATTGCACAATGACATTCCTCAATCATCTCACGTTAATCGTCAAGGAAAACTAACATAAAACATTGGCACCTATGCTTATTGATAATTTCACTTCTCACGATAATATATGCAACATGTGTGCTAGAAAATGGATTGGGCCACCCTCCCAAAACAAATATTGTTGTCATATTGTGGTTAGCATTCATGTTTCCTAGTTAATTAGTGAGACTGAAGTGTTTTTCTTGCTACACAAACACACAAGGTCTCGAATAATTTGTCAGACATACAACACATAAGTAGATTTAAGTCTGACCTTTGTCCTATATATATGTGATTTAGGTCTCTAGTTCCCAAAGCCAATTACCGTTGCACTGCACATCTATGCTGCTTGCCTCTTTAGTACATTCATTCACTGTGTCAATAATAAAAGTGGTCTCTAATGACTCAAGAAGAATACATTGCAATCTGATTTAAATGCATCTGCAGGACACTGTTAGGAGATTGCTTAAAGCCTGCTATAACATCAGCATCAGTATAGTTTTTCAGTGTATCAATTAAAAAGGAATCCACTCTTCAAATCACAAGCATCACAAGCATAAGGAAACAACATAAAGACTGCTACGAGATGATTTTAATAGGACTTTTTCACATTTATGCCAAGTACACACGGTCGGATTTTTCCGACGGGAAATGTTCGATGGGAGCTTGTTGTCGGAAATTCCGACCATGTGTAGGCTCCATCAGACGTTTTTCGTCTGAATTTCCAACAAACAAAATTTGAGATCTGGATCTCAAATTTTCCGACAACAAAATCCGATGTCGTAAATTCTGATCGTGTGTACACAATTCCGACATAAAATGTTCCACGCATGCTCGGAATCACCAACCAAATTAACCTGCCTAACAGTATGCATTAAAACAGGGGTTTAGTTGCACACATTTGCAAATACATGCATAAGCTGTTAGGGTCTGCAGGATACAGGGTGCCTTGCCGTGGCCTGCAGCTTATGCATGTATTTGCAAATGTGTGCAACTAAACCCCTGATTTTAACGCATACTGTTAGGCAGGTTAATTTGGTTGGTCACAGGCTGGTTGGTAAGTTGAGCTTGGAAATTCTTTGGTTTTATTTTACATGCGTTTGCCCTTCCAGTGCTTCTTGCTGTGAAGACCAGTTATAGGTGGGGGCAGTGACCTTTTTTTTTTGTATTGCTGACATATTGGTCAGGCAACGCACTGACACCTTTGCTGCCATTGTGAAATGTGCTGGGTGTTCAGTGTGCTCCTGCAATTTTAAGAAGGGTTGGGCTCCCTCCAGTCATCTGCCCTTCATATATCCATTGAAATACATGTGCTCCCACTGTAGATACTCTTCAAAGTTAGAGTTAGGGTCTGCAGGATACAGGGTGCCTTGCCGTGGCCTGCAATTAATGCATGTATTTGCAAATGTGTGCAACTAAACCCCTGTTTTTAATGCATACTGTTAGGCAGGTTAATTCGGTTGGTCACAGGCTGGTTGGTAAGTTGGGCTTGGAAATTCTTTGGTTTTATTTTACATGCGTTTGCCCTTCCAGTGCTCCTTGCTGTGAAGACCAGTTATAGGTGGGGGCAGTGACCTTTTTTTGTATTGTTAACCATGTATGACCATGATCAAACATTGAATAAAAAGTTTAACTTCCATTTTTACCTATAATTATCTGGACTAGACTATTTTAAAAAGTGATAAAATGTTTTCAGCTTAAATTAATGCGGCTTCTAATGTAGCACTTTAATCTCATTGTGGCTAGAGTCCCGCAGTCCTATGAAATGAGCTTCTTTCAGAAAAAAAAAACACTCTAGTCAGAATCTGAGCATTTCACATTGCATTTCATATTGAGATAAAGCAGCATTTATAAGTTCACTGAGAAATTTTCAATGTAAAAAATCACTGGAAAGGAAAACTCTCATGTGGCCTTACTTTTACAGTCTTCTATACCATATTCAGCTTGGTGAATCATTAGAATACATATGAAATGTTATAAACATCAATGTACAGAAACATTACCAGTAATTGCAGTTGTCTTTCATTATTGATCTATCTTCATAATATGTTCCGGCTTTGAAGCACCCTGTCAATACAATTTGCAATATTAAAGCTTGAAATATTGGTTTCATTTACTTTTTAAAAATGTATTTTTTGTAGTATTTATATACTGTTGTTTTTACATCTTACTCAGGGATTTACATAATACAGAGCATAGATCCATTCACATTAGTATAGTTACCCCAGATAAGTTTACAACATCATGTCACACTCATAAACCCTGCAGCATTAGCTTGGAGGAAAGCAATTAACCTACTAGTATACAGTATGTCAGATTGCCGGAGCAAACCTATGCAAGCACAGCGAGAACATACAGACTCCATGCAAATGGAATTCGTTTGACATAATAAAACATTTATATACTATATGGAAATGCCTTTAATACAGGATACACTCTAGCAGAAGCTTTTTAGTTTGTTTTTTAATACCTATGAAGCAGCATTAAAGGATGACTTTACCTTTATTTTAAAAATTAATATTGTAATAAGCTTCACAAAGGCACAGTTGTCCTTTTAACCACATCAGTACAGAGCATTTTCACCTCCTTCCCGCCCAGGCCAATTTTCAGCTTTCAGCGCTGTAACATTTTGAATGACAATTGCACGGTCATGCAACACTGTACCCAAATTACATTTTTTATAATTTGTTACCCCACAAATAGAACTTTCTTTTGGTGGTATTTGATCACCTCTACGGTTTTTATTTTTTTGCGCTATTGCTATAAACAAAAAAAGAGCGACAATTTAAAAAAAACACAATATTTTTTACTTTTTGCTATAATAAATATCCCAATTTTTAAAAAACAAAAAACATTTTTTTTCCTCAGCTTAGGCCGATATGTATTCTTCTACATATTTTTGGTAAAAAAAAATGCAATAAGCATATATTGATTGGTTTGCGCAAAAGTTATAGCACCTACAAAATAGGGGATAGATTTATGGCATTTTTATTATTAATTTTTTTTACTACATTGGGCACTCTTTTGGGACCAGTGACACTTATACAGCGATCAGTGCTAGTTTGCAAGTTAACACTAGGGGCGATCAAGGGGTTAACTGTGTTACCTAGGGAGTGATTCTAACTGTGGAGGGAGAGAACTGATGAGGGGAGGAGACCGATCGGAGTTCCTATATACTAGGAACACACGATCTGTCTCCTCTCCCCTGACAGGACGTGGATCTGTGTGTTTACACACACAGATCCATGTTCCTGTTCTGTCACCAGCCACCGGACCTTCCTCTGACTCGGCAGGTGGCCAACCGAAGGCCAGGAGGGAGCCATAGAGTGTCGCAACCCGGGGGTAGACGGGCAGGAGGACTTCTGCGAGTCCCCCGGACTGGGCAAGGTGACGCATAAATCCGTGGGTGGATCCGGCATGGGGAGGCGGGGCCAGATGCTGCATGGACCCTCGGCATCCAGGGATGCTCCCCCTGGAGGGATGTCACCAGAGAATGATGCGATGTCTGTGCAGAGTTCAGAGGGTGAACTGTCCGTGTTGGAGAATGGGCCCCTGAGATGGTCGGCAGCAGTGGAGGAGGGGACCTTCAGCTGGTGGGACCCTTCCTAGGCAGCCTGGTAAGTCCGTTTAAATTTGTCTTATGTGGGACAGTCTGAAGGTGAAGAGGAGGTTGTCCGAGGGGGTGGGCCTAGATCAAGGAGGGAGGGGCTGAACGTGCGGGCTAGTTTGCCAGCGGGATCCCCCTGGCTAGTTTGGTTCGCAGGGCCACGAGGGTTTGCAAGGGTTTCTGATGGGACTAAAGGAATTAGTAAGGAGGTTCGAACCATGGACAAGCACGCAGGTCAGCCCATTGATAGTCTGGATCCCACAGGCGGGGGGAGGTAGCAGCTGGGGCTCCCGGGGCTGGGGGGGCCCCCATGGTGGCTGAGATACCAGCTGGTAAGAAGGCAGCAGAGGAGGAGACCTCTGGTAAACAGGAGGCTATTAGATTGGCCTACTCTGGAAAAGGTGAGTACATGGAAATGTTCTCTCTGCTGCCATTGGAGAAGTTCAATCTTGATAGGTTCAAGCCGGAAGAGACCAAGAAGGAGGACGAGTTGAAAAGGAGGTACAGATTGATTCCATGTACATTCCCCAACTGGTTACAGGCTTTTGCCATCATGGCAAGCGTGATCGGAGAAAAGACCACCGAACCCTGTTCGGCACTCTTCTGTTACCTAAATGCCATGGGAGAGGCCTACAGAGTTTACAGGGGTACAGCCTGGTTGCAATATGATGAGTAGTTCCGGCAGCTGAGGGTGATACACCCGTCCTTATGGTGGGACCACAAGGACATTAGTTTATGGATGCAACTTATGACCTTGAATCAGTTTTTTCAGGGGGGGCGGTGGAGCTTCTACCCCTGGACAATCGTCTGGAAAGTAAAAAGAGGTCTGTTGGCAGTACAACGAGGGTTCCTGTAAGCTTGGGGGGGTCTCGCCAATACAGTGTTCGGGCTGCGGAGGTGCCCACCCTCTGTCGTGCTGATTTAAACAAGGTAAAGGTCGTGCCAGAGAATCTGCTGACAAGAGGGACGATGCGAGGGTGGAAAAGATGCAGCCTTTCCTCGCTAGATACCCTGACAGAGGGGTGGCGCGCTTATTGGACAGGGGTTTCTCAGAGGGGTTTTGCATACCGTGTGCTTTGGCTGGAGCTCTTCCAGTGTCCCGGAACTTGCGCTTGGCCATGCAACATTCAGAGGTGGTTTGAGAGAAACTACGTAAGGAAGTTGCGTTGGGCCACATGGGTGGCCCTTTCCCCTCAATACCTTTAGGAGATTTGGTTGTCTCCCCCTTAGGGGTTGTCGAAGAAGGAGCCCCATAGATTTAGACTTATTCACCACCTTTCCTTCCCAAAGGGGGGTCGGTCAATGATGCCATTCACTCAGGCGTGTACGGTGAGCTACACTTCCTTCGATGCGGCCGTGTTCTGGGGGCGGTATTTCGGACAGGGGGCACTGATGGCCAAATCCGAAATTGAATCAGCTTTCAGACTGCTTCCAGCTCATCCTGACATGACAGCTTTAGGCTGTCATTGGAATGGGGAATTCTATGTGTATCGCTGCCTTCCCATGAGTTGCTCAATTACCTGTCCGTTATTTGAGCAGTTTAGCTCTTTCGTGGAATGGGTGGTTCGGAACATGGCGGGAGTGGAGTCCATCGTTCACTATTTAGATGACTTCCTTTGTGTGGCCCCGGCCTCATCAAGGATCTGCATGGTGCTCTTGAATACGTTGGAACACATCGCTGATCGTTTCCCCCTGGCTCCGGATAGGACGGAGGGACCTAGTACGTCATTAACTTCCTGGGCATTGTGTTGGACTCCTGCGCCATGGAATGACGCTTGCTGGAGGACAAGCCGGCTGACCGCAACGCAGAAATTCGGGGTATGTTGGGTTTGTGCAAGGTGCAACTTTGGACATTGCAGCCGTTGTTAGGTAAGTTGATGTTTGCATGCTGCATACTACAGATGGGGAGGGTATTTTTCTGACGGCTGTCGGCAAGTATGGCGGGGGTTACGTCACCCAAGCACTTTGTGCGTTTGGTAAAGGAGCATAGGGAGGATTTGAGAGTATGGCACTCTTTCCTGGACCCATTTAATGGGCGGGCATTATGGATGTCCGGCCGGTCAGTAAATTTGATCTGGAGCTGTACACGGACAGCTGGCTCGACAGGTTTTGCGGCTTTCTTCCAAGGCCGGTGGAGCGCAGGACCTTGGCCACAGTCATGGAAGGAGGCGGGCTTCACACAGAATTTGGTGTTACTGGAACTGTTTCTGGTGGTGCTGGCCATTGAGTTGTGGGGTGAGTCTTTCAGGGACCTAAAAGTATGTTTCCACGGGGACAATCTGGGAGTTGTAAAGGTCATCAACAAGGTCTCAGCTTCGTCACTGCTGGTGGTGCGTCTGATTAAACACCTGGTGTTACGATGTTTGCAGTTAAATATTTTCATTTATGCAGTTCACCTTCCGGGAGTAGAGAACGTCATAGCTGAAGCGCGGTCTCGCTTTCAGTGGGACAAATTCTGGGAGTTGGTACCAGCGGCATAGCAATGTGGGTTTCTGTGTTCCGACTGGCTGTGGAAGATTGCATTAGGGCTATATCCAGATGGATCAGAAGGTCAATGAGTGAGGCGACGTGGGCTGCATATAGCAAGGTATGGCAGGAATGGCTATCATTGGTACAAATGGTCGGAGTGGATTAGGAGGGCCTGGAGGTGCAGTTTCTGGTACTGTATTTCGTCTAAAGGAACCTGGAAAATGGGGTGTCGGTGTCCAGATTAGAGAAAAAGCTGGCAGGTTTGGCTTTTCTGTTCAAATGGAAGGGTTGTCCGGATTTTACTAAGGATTTTTGGGTAAAGAAAGCAATGAAGGGTTATCGGCGGTCTCATAAGCATAGGGACCCAGTGTCGCTCGATATACTACAGAGGGTTTTGGCTCAGTTAGTGGGTTTATGTTCATCAGCCTACAAGGCCTCTTTGTTCCAGGCGACGTTTTCCCTGGTGTTCTTTGGTGCTTTCTGGATCGGCGAGCTAATTAGCCCTATCAAGAAAGTGCAAGGGGTTATATTGGCACGGGAGGTCATATGCGGGGAAGATAGGGTATCCCTGATGCTGCACAGATCCAAGATAGATCAGGTGGGCAAGGGAAAAATGATGAAGGTTTTTTCCTTACCGAGTTTGCCATTATGTCCAGTGGGGGCCATGAGGGGGTTTTTAGAGGTGCGCCAGGAGGTGGCGGGGTCATTTTTGTTGCATGCCGATGGGTCCCCCTTGTCCAGATTCCAATTCATTTCTGTTTTCTGGAAATGTCTAAGGGCAATAGGTTTGGAAGAAAAAGAATTTTCATCTCATTCCTTTCGGTTACAGAGGCGGCCAGGTGTGGGTTCGATGCAGCAATGGTCAAAAGCATTGGTAGATGGAAGTTGCGTAGGTTTCAGTTGTAAGTTCGCCCCCACCTGCTGGTTAGGTAAAAAGCTGTGGGGAGTTCTGGGCCTGTTTGGGGTTGAGATGATGGTACGGGGCCTGTTGATGTTAGTGTAGTGTTTTTGTTTTTCTTCTTTTTCAGGTGGAGTGCAAGGCCTGGTCTGGATATTGGGCCACTCCTACGTGTTTTTGGAGGCAAAAAGAGCAGATGTTAGGCCGGAAGGAAGACAATTGGGCATTGCTAGGCAAGAATCCTGTGTCCGCTGGTTGGGGGTTCCAGGCATGCTATGGGTGCATTGCTTTGCACGACTGGACCGGCCTCCAGACGTTTTAGTTCTGCACGTAGGTGGTAAAGATATAGGAGTTAGGTCCATGTTGGACATAACGCAGGATATCAATTTTGATTTCCTGTGGCTCCGCATGCCCTTCCCGGAGATGCTGATTGTATGGTCCACTATCATTGCTCGGACGACCTGGTGGCTGGCCAGATCAATAAAGGGTATCAATAAGGCTTAAAAGAAAATTAATAGATGTTAGTAGATTTGTAGTTCGGAATGAGGGGCTGGTTATCAGGCTGGAGGTAGATACTTGGAGATACCTTTTGGGGACAGGGTACACCTTAATGCGGTGGAGATTGACATGAGGGCCCTGGGGTTGCAGGATGATCCAAAGGGCATTAAGAGTGTGGAGGGTCACCTAATGCCGCGTACACACAACCGGACTGTCCGTCGGAATGAACTCTGACGTTTTTTTCGACGGAGTTCCGACGGAGTTCCGCTGAAACGGACTTGCCTACACACGATCACATTAAAGTCCGATCATTTAGAATGCGATGATGTACGTCAGGACTAGAGAAAGGAAGTTCAATAGCCAGTAGCCAATAGCTGCCCTTGCTTCATTTTTGGTCCGTCGGAATAGCATACAGACGAGCGGTTTTCACGATAGGAACTGATTCCGTCGGAAAGATTTGAAACGTTCTATTTCTAGGTCCATCAGAATTTTAGAAAGAAAAAGTCTGTTGAAGCCCACACACGATCGGAATGTCCGATGGAATGATTCTGTCGGACTTTTTCTGCCAGAAAGTTCCGGTCATGTGTACGTGGCATAAGGGTAAGGTTTTTCCCTTGGGCGCTGTGGCGGTTGTTGGTCTTTGCGGGTGAATGAAGATATCTCGGAAGGAGTTTGGGACCCATTGGTGGTATGGGTCCCGATGGTGGTATTCTAGCTAATGTTGGTTTAGCTGGAAGTTTGGATAACGGGTGCACCGTGGTCAGTGGTTGTCTCCGAGTCGACATGTCGGCTGGAGGTTTTTTATCATATTTGAAAGGTACCACAGTGCAGTATTACACAGATGGTATTTTGGGGTTCCTGCAAAGACCAACGCTAGTACTGACTGATGGGTTTGATAACAGATGTTTTGTTACGGTTATTTTAAGTTAAAATTAATTACGGCCAATAATTTTACTCCAATTTTGGTGTGGTCTCGTTTTAATGGGTAATGGTAAAGGTTGGAGTAAGGGGTTTGGTCAAGCAGTAATAATACATCTGTTATACAATGGTCATGTGCACTAAAAGAAATATTGCATGTCTAATGCAGCTGCTAGTCTGAACAAGCCCTAAAGTGTTGTGTATCTGGGTGTTGTAATTTTTTGCCGGTTTGTGACGTACAAAACTTTAAGACCTGAAATATTTGGTATACATTTTCATGACAATTTTTTTTTTTCTTAAAACGTTCTGTAGTGTATTTTTTACTCAAAATATAGGTTTGAAAACAGCTGTAGAAATGCTATATAAAAATTTCCACCTGCCACTGTTTTAGTCTACGTGTTATCACTTGCATCATGTCAAATATAAGCCGCTTACAGACCACTCACCTGTATTGTAGACATGTGCACACTGAAATATTTTGTTTCGGAATTTCGTTTTCGTCCGAAAAATACATTTATTTAGTTACTCCCGAAATTCGTCTTTATTTATTTTGTTTCTTTAAAAAATGCATTAGTCCGAAAATCCGAGATAATTAAGGTTGAATCTGTCATTGAAGGTTTATGGTGTCTGTCGAATGTTCTAAGAAGATTTGACGGAGCAGCTAAACTGTACAACGCCGCAATCGTACATTTCCGGTCGAATGTTCCGCCTACAAGCTATAGTAGAATTCTAATGTTTTATGACACTAGTAATAATTATATTTATTAATTATTATTACTAGTCAACCAACATTAAAATTCTTGTATAGCCTATGGGCAGAGCATTTGACCATAAATGCCTGCTTGCGGCGACTGCTTCGTCGAATCTTCATGTCAAATCTTTTCTCTCACAGAAAGTAAAAAAAATAGGTATTTTTTTTTTTAATTTCCGGTCTTTTTTCATTTATATAATAAAAAAATAAAAAAACAATTGATGATAAAATACCACCAAAAGAAAGCCCTATTGGTGTTAAAAAAATTACACACAATTACTAGTTAAAGTAGTGCAGCAGCTCAAGTGGTTAAATTAAAATTAAACTTGCAAGTATCATGTATTAAAGGTTTTGGCAAAGTCTGTTTTTAATAGTTTTCCTTGGAACTGTCTCGGTGGCTTGTGGTGTTGCTGATTTTCTCACAGAAGTCATTCATTTAATACATTGATTACACAGTCTGGCACACAGATATGATATCATGAATTGCATAACAACATAAAATTAAAAATAAATATTTTTACAATAATATCACAGTAAAGAATGCGTGAACTTGTGAATTAACCATTAATACGCGATATTTCCTTTGTTGTGAACAAACTTTATTTTAAGCTGCATTTCATTTCTACTGTTCTGTGAATATCAACATTTTATTACTACTTTATACACATTTTCTGTTTTTAGTTTTTTATGTTGTTGTGTGTGCCCTTGCTAGGTAAATTCCCCCTATCTGATTGTCCTGGTGACCAGTATTATCGAAACAAAAAGAGAAGTAAAATCCACAATTTTACAGTTAGCGCCAAAACATGAGGTGAGGGTAAGTCTTCCAGGGGGTAGTTTCTCTCCTATTTTTAATCTGCAAATCCTCCCTGGGTCAGCTGATAGCCTCCCATGGCTTCCAATACCACCTCTACGCTGACGACACCCAAATCCATTTCTCTGCCCCTCAGCTCACTCCCTCTGTCTCCTCACAAATATCTAATTTACTATCAGATATATCAGTCTGGATGTCACACCACTTCCTCAAACTCAATCTATCCAAAACCGAACTTATAATTTTTCCTCCCCCAAATGCCCCTTTCCCTCCCTCTGATCTCTCTGTCAAAATCGATGGCACAACTATAAGCCCATCCCCACATGCCAAGGTTCTAGGTGTAGTCCTGGACTGTGAACTCTCCTTTAAGCACCACGTCCAATCACTGTCTAACTCTTGCTGCCTCAACCTCCGCAATATCTCCAAAATATGCCCCTTTCTAAGGCAATGACACAACAAAGCTCTCCATTCACTCGCTGGTCATCTCTCGCCTTGATTACTGCAACTCCCTTCTCATTGGTTTACCTCTACATAGTCTATCACCTCTTCAATCCATCATGAATGCTGCTGCCAGACTCATCCACCTTACCAATCGCTCTGTGTCTGCTACCCCTCTCTGTCAATCCCTCCACTGGCTTCCGCTCACCCAACAAATTACATTCAAAATACATAACAACTACTTACAAAGCCATCCACAATTTAGCCCCCAGCTACATCACTAGCCTAGTCTCTAAATACCAACCTACTTGTTCTCCTCATTCCTCTCAAGACCTCCTGCTCTCTAGCTCCCTCATCACCTTCTCCCATGCTCGCCTCCAGGACTTTTCCAAAGCCTCTCTAATCCTATGGAATGCCTTACCCCAATCTGTCTGCTTATCTCATACTCTATTAGCTTTTAGACGATCCCTGAAAACCCTTCTCTTCAAAGAAGCCTACCCTACCCACACCTAACAACTGTATTTTCATTTTCTCCATCAGCTCACCCCCCCCCCCAGTTATTACCTTTTGTTTCCACTTGACCCTCCCTTCTAGATTGTAAGCTCTAATGAGCAGGGCTCTCTGATCCCTCCTGCATTGATTTGTATTGTAAGTGTACTGTCTGCCCTCATGTTGTAAAGCTCTGTGTAAACTGTTGGCGCTATATAAATCCTGTATAATAATAATAATAATAATAATAATAGTTGAAACATATGCTCTGGTGGTAATACCTCGATTTACAAAGTTACGTATAAGTGGCAGTTTGGAAACCTTATTCCAAATGAAGTATTTTTTTTTCTTTTAACCCTGCTAACATAAAAAGTTCTCCATTGGTAATGACACTTCTGGGTCAATATTTCAAGTTCGGAGATGTGGTTGGCTATTAAGTACTTCCTGCAAAATTACTGGGTAATTTTAGGAAGGTGATGTAGAAAAGACCAATCCATTCTTTGGCACAGATCTGGAGACTCTGTTGGACATTTGTGCCAAACACTTTTGGTATATAAAAGAAGAAGAAAAAAAGTGATAAGGTGGTGACAGTGGCTATAGTACTTTTTCTTTGTGCACATAACACTTTTTGGTTTAACATATTTTCTCTGATTATGCCATGGTTTTTGTGTCTGAAGATGAGCTAATATTTTTTTAAATACAGTTTTAGCTAGACTTGTGCTCCAGGCGGGGTGACTAAAATGACTCAATTAGGTGTCCATATCCCCTGTTCTGTAATGTGAACAAATTGATTAAGGACATAATAGCTACTCACTCCGTGTGAAGGTTATGAAAAAAGCTCTATACAAAAAAATGATTAAAATAGTTTAGGAAGATCTTGGGGATCCCAGCTCCATGCTTCTTTTAATGAAAATGAATTACACACACAGTGCCTTGAAAAAGTATTCATACTTCTTGAAATGTTTCACATTTACTCATGTTACAACTGAAAACGTAAATGTATTTTATCGGGATTTTATGTGATAGACAAACACAAAATGGCACATAATTGTGAACTAAAAGGAGAACGATAAATGTTTTTCAATATTTTTTACAAATAAATATCTGAAAAGTGTGGCGTGCATTTGTATTCAGCCCCCTTTACTCTAATGCCCCTACAAATACAGCTGTTGTGTGAATCCCTCAGAGGTTTGTTAGAGAACCTTAGTGAACAAACAGCATCATGAAGGCCAATGAACACACCAGACATGTCAGGGATAACATTTTGGAGGAGTTTGAAGTAGGGTTAGGTTATAAAAAATATCCCAAGCTTTGAACATCTCACGGAGCACTATTCAATCCATCATATGAGAATAGAAAGAGTATGGCACAACTGCAAACCTACCATCCACCTAAACTGACAGGCCAGGCAAGGAGAGCATTAATCAGAGAAGAAGCCAAGAGGCCCATGGTAACTATGGATGAGCTGCAGAGATCCACAGCTCAGGTGGGAGAATCTGTCCACAGGACAACTATTGGTTGTGCACTTCACAAATCTGGCCTTTATGCAAGAGTGGCAAGAAGAAAGCCATTGTTGAAAGAAAGCCATAAGAAGTCATGTTTGCTGTTTGTGAGAAGCCATGTGGAGACACAACAAACATGTGGAAGAAGGTGCTCTGGTCAGAAGAAAACTAACATTGCACATCACCCTGAACACACCATCCCACCACGAAACATGGTGGTGGCAGCATCATGTTCTGGGGATGCTTTTCTTCAGCAGGGACAGGGAAGCTGGTCAGAGTTGATGGGAAGATGGATGGAGCCAAACACAGGGCAATCTTAAAAGAAAACCTGCAAAAGACTTAAGACTGGGGCGGGGGTTCACCTTCCAGCAGGACAACAAAGTTCCTGGAGCCGTCGTTGGCAGGTTTGCCTCCACCTCAACAACCATCACAGACACTGCTGCAGCCACTGTCGCCGGCACCACCGTTGATGCTACACCCAGGGGCCCCATCTGAGCAGCCGAGGCTCTGGAAGAAGGAGAAGACTGTAGCCCAGCAGTGGGTTTGGAGGAAGAGGATGCTCCACCCATGAAGGAAGTTCAGCTCAACATGTCACTTCCCTTCTGGCCAGGGGGATGGTAAAGAGGGGACACTACAGGAGCCAGCGTTACTCCCCCTCACTGTCCCGCACTGTCTCTTCCCGTAGCGCCGGGCGTCCCCCTCGGCGCAAGGGTAGCACGGCTGGAAACAGGGTGGGGGAGTGCAATGCAAGAAGAAGGAGCCCAGCAAGAATAGCACCTCTCGGGTCACAAAGGGCGCTGGAAGAGAGAGGATCCCGGCCGGCATGTCAAGCCCCTTTGGAGGCCATGAAACGACTATCCCGGTGGTCTTCACTTCAAGGGATCAACAGGCAGGTGCTACTGCTGCTGCTGCTGCTGCTGTACCTGGCACTGGTGAGTTTGCTTAACATTTAATTGAATTATTCTCCTCAGTTCTGGTCAGGACTGTTAGGAAATTGAATGCAGTAAGAGAGATTTCAGAGGTTAATTTACATGCTCCTGTTTTGAACAATACTGCTCCTTTGCCTGCAATCTCATCTACTAGTGAAGAAACTGTGGCAACGGTTTGGGCGCCATCTAGTGGCAGTAATGCTAACTCTCAGGTTTTTCCTTGGCTAAATCACAGCTCTCTTCTACAGCTGATATTATTCTTTTACAAAACACTAATGTTCCTGAAACATGTAGAAAAGAAGCGTTGCCATGCATCTTGTCTCCTCTAGGTTTAAATTTGTCCACCAGCATCAAGGAGAAGATTTGGTGAGAGGAATCTGAAGAGGATAGATGACGGCCGATTAACAAAACATTTAACAATTGGTTGCAAGCCTTTTTCATATTTCAAAAGTCTGGGTCTTTTTCAGCATTTGGGCATAGTTTGTAGGTTTACAAAAACTTTGGGGGTACGGCTTTGTTTGTTTATGATTAATCATTTGGGCAAAAATTGGCGGTACACCTGTCATTACAATGGGGAACTAAGGATATTGGCCTATGGCTGAATCTTTTTCTTCCCCAAAGGCCAACAATTATCAGACAAGCTGCTCCCCCAAACAAAGCATCACACTCAAATTATAGAAAACGGGTCTGTTTTAATTTCAGTGAAAACCACTGTAGATGGCCTAACATATGTAAGTACAAACAGGAGTGCGCATTTGGTACTCACCCAATCTCCAAGTGATTTTAAGAAACTATCATCTTCAAATCAGTCGGCAGATAAGGAATCCTTTTCTAAGGGCGGAGTCACCAGTAAAACTACACATAATGGCCCCTTGGCTCAAGGAATTCCCAGACACACAGACAGCACATCTCCTGTTTAAAGGGTTTTTCTAAGGTTTTTCTTTACCCAGATTTAATGGGTCAGGGTGCAAGATACATAACAATTTAAAATCAATAAATGGTTTAGAAGCTATAGTGGTGGAAAAAATTGCTAGCAAAATTAGTTTGGGTAGGGTAGTTGGCCCATTTAGGGACCCCCCTTTTGAGATTTTAGGATTTCCCCTTTAGGAATTGTTCCCAAAAAGGAACCAAACTTTTACAGGCTCATTCATCATTTGTCATTCCCTTTCGGTGATTCCCTAAATGACCAAATACAGGACCAGATTTTGTTTCATATGCTTCCTTTGAGAACGCTTTGGTCATTTTGAAGGAATTAGGTCCGGGAGCTCTGCTGGCTAAGGCAGATTTGAAGGCTGCTTTCAGGCTGCTGCCTATAGACCCCATGTCGTTTAATCTGTTAGGCTTCTTCTTTCTTTCTTATTATTTTTACAAATGCCTGCCAATGGGCTGTTCTTTATCTTGTTTTTATTTTGAATCATAGTTACATAGTTACATAGTTACATAGTTACATAATAGGTGAGGTTGAAAAAAGACACAAGTCCACCAACTCCAACCTATGTGTGTGATTATATGTCAGTATTACATTGTATATCCCTGTATGTTGCGGTCCTTCAGGTGCTTATCTAATAGTTTCTTGAATCCTTTGCTTCTTTCTTAAAATGGGTAGTTTCACCCGTGGTGGGAGTGCATTCCCTGATCCATTACTTGGACAATTTTCTTTTGCTAGGTCCTCCCTATACAAATAGCTTTAGGGATTTATTACTAGCATTTTTTTCAGTTTGCGAGGTGTTTGGGGTCCCTTTAGCACAAGAAAAGACAGTTTTTCCGTTGGTTTCTCTGAAATTCTTGGGTATCACCATAGATATGATAAATATGGAATTCGGGTAGCCTAAGGAAAAAAAAAAATCAGCAGGCTTACAGGTTGTATTATTTTGGTAATTAGGAAAAAGAAGGTTACTCCTAAATAGGTTCAGTCACTGCTGGGTCAGTTGGCATTTGCCACCCGTATAATGCCTATTGGGAGGATTTTCTTTCGGAGGCTTTATATGGCAATAGCTAGACTCCAGTCTCCATCAGCTCATGTAAGATTATTACACAAAATATGGGAGGACTTAATAGTTTGGTTAAGGTTTCTGGAATACTTCAACGGCAAATCGGTTTGGCAAAGAGATTTTGTCACGGATGGGGAACTCTGCCTTCAGACGCATGCTGCCGGGTCCCTGAGATTTGCGGCCATATGGAAAACACATTGGTGCGCTGAGCCCTGGGATCCTGCCTGGAAGCTCAAGGGCTACTTAAAGAACAGGGTTTTTAAGAATTATTTCCTATTTTGGTGGCAATTGAACTTTGGGGCACTTGTTTTCAAAACAGGCGAATCCTCTTTAGTACAGACAATAAAGGTGTTATGTATGCATTAAATTGCTTATCCTTAAAATCTCTGCCAGTCATTGTTCTGCTGAGGCATTTCATTTTTAAATGTTTGAGTCTGAACATTTGGAATAAAGCAAATTTTATACATGGCAGAACAAATGACTTGGCAGACGCTTTATCTCATTTTCAGATGGAACGTTTCACTTCCCTGTTGCCAAAAGCAGACCAGGTGGGTTTGACTTGCCCGAAGTTCTTATGAGAACTCATTTGAAAAAGGTTTTAATCAATGCAATCTATTGCCCCCTCCACCATGGCGGGATACCAATCAGCTTGGTGGTTATGGTCTTCCTTTTGCAAGAGCATGGTGTCGATGATACCTCGGTTTCCAAAGGTTTAGCTCTGTTATTCTTGAACAAACTTTTTAATAAAAACTTCTCCTGGTCACATGTGAATAAAGTTTTTTCGGGAGTCTCTTTCTTAAATTGAACAATCTTGCCTCTCTTTTCGTTTTTTCATGGTAAGGCAAGCATTGAAAGGATATAAAAAAGAAAATAAGGTTGCGGATTCTAAGGAGCCAATTTTCACTGAGGTTCTGGGGAGGCTTTGCCAGGCTGCAGAAACAGTTTGCTGGTCAGAGTTTGAAGTGACGCTATTTAAAACAGTATTTTCAATAGCCTTCTTTGCTGCTCTAAGAATCTCAGAGCTGGTCCCTCCAGCTAAGCGTAAAAAGGGGGACTACAATAGGAGGACATGTTGGTAGGTGGGGCTACAGTTAAAATCTGTATTAGACAGTCAAAAATGGATCAGATTGGTAAAGGATCCTGGGTAATGTTAAATGTAATAGTAATAGTAGTAATTCACTGCTTTGCCCAGTGGCATCATTAAGAGATTATATTAGGCATAGGCCAGCGGTTAAAGGGAAGTTTTTTGTACATTTTGACGGCTCCCCCTTAACCGGTTCCTGACCGGCTCATGCAGATATACTGCGGCAGAATGGCTCTACTGGGCGAAATCCTGTATATATATGGCTTTGCCCACGAGAGCCACCAGAGGGCTCATGAGCGCTGTCGGAGGCACAGCGGGGGACCTGATGCGCGTGGGCGCAATTGCGTGCACGAGAGCCAGCACGGGGATTTGTGTGTGTAAACACACAAATCCCTGTGCTGTCAGAGGACAGGAGACAGATCCTGAGTTCCTAAATAGTAGGAACAATGATCTGTCATTTCTCCTAGTTAGTAGACATGTGCACACTGGAATATTTCGTTTCGGAATTTCGTTTTCGTCCGAAGAATACATTTAATTACTCCTGAAATTCGTTTTTATTTATTTTGTTTCGTTAAAAAATGCATTCGTCCGAAAATCCGAAATAATTAACGTCGAATCTGTCATTGAAGGCTTATGGTGTCTGTCGAATGTTCTAAGAAGATTCGACCGAGCAGCTAAACTGTACAACGCTGCAATCGTACATTTCCGGTCGAATGTTCCGCCTACAAGCTATAGTAGAATTCTAATGTTGTATGACACTAGTATGACACTTCATGTCAAATCTTTTCTCTCGCAGTCACCACCATTACCAGTAAAAAGAATAATAATAATAAAAGCGCCATAAAAATGCCATAAATCTTTCCCATAGTTTGTAGACGCTATAACTTTTGCGCAAACCAATCAATATGCTCTTATTGTGATTTTTTTAACAAAAATATGTAGAAGAATACATATTGGCTTAAACTGATGAAGAAATTTGTTTTTTTTTTTTTAAACTGGGGGGATTTTTATTATAGCAAAAAGTAAAAAATATTGTTTTTTTTCAAACTTATCGCTATTTTTTTGTTTATAGCGCAAAAAAAAAACGGAGAGGTGATAAAATACCACCAAAAGAAAGCTCTGTTTGTGGGAAAAAAAGTACGCAAATTTCGTTTGGGTGGTGGCTCTCCAGGGACTTGGAAAATATGAGGATATCATTAAGATAAACCACCACACTAGGGGTCCTAGTAGATGATAGGCTCAGCAATAGCATGCAATGCCAAGCTGCTGCTAACAAAGCAAACAGAATATTGGCATGCATTAAAAAGGGGATCAACTCCAGAGGTAAAGCGATAATTCTCCCACTCTACAAGACTTTGGTCCGGCCGCACCTGGAGTATGCTGTCCAGTTCTGGGCACCAGTCCTCAGGAAGGATGTACTGGAAATGGAGTGAGTACAAAGAAGGGCAACAAAGCTGATAAAGGGTCTGGAGGAATGGAATAGTTATGAGGAAAGGTTGCAAGCACTGAACTTATTCTCTCTGGAGAAGAGACGCTTGAGAGGGGATATGATTTCAATATACAAATACCATACTGGTGACCCCACAATAGGGATAAAACTTTTTCACAGAAGAGAGTTTACAAGACTCACGGCCACTCATTAAAATGAGAAGAAAAGAGGTTTAACCTTAGGGTTCTTTACTGTAAGAGCGGCAAGGATGCGGAATTCCCTTCCACAGGCGGCGGTCTCAGTGGGGAGCATTGATAGCTTCAAGAAACTATTAGATAAGCACCTGAATGACCGCAACATACAGGGATATATAATGTAATACTGACACATAATCACACACATAGGTTGGACTTGATGGACTTGTGTCTTTTTTCAACCTCACCTACTATGTAACTATGTAACTATGTAACCACACATAACTGCAACAAATCTCGGAGGACATTGCTTATAAATTTCTGGAAAACTGCCTGGGCATTACAAAGTCCAAAAGGCATTACGACATACTCATAATGGCCTTTTCTGGTATTAAACTCAGTTTTCCACTCGTCGCCCTCCTTAATCCTTATGAGATTGTATGCCTCCTTTCAAATCAAGCTTTGTGAAAACCGTTGCTCCCTTGAGGCGGTCAAATAATTCCGTAATCAACTGAATCAGATAGGCATTCTTAATTGTGAAATGATTGAGACCCCTATAATCAATACAAGGCCTCAGTTCACCACTCTTCTTCTTCACAAAGAAGAAACCAGCACCAGCAGGAGATGAGGATTTGTGGATGAAACCTTGAGAAAGTGCGTCTGCAACATACTCCTCCATGGCCTTATCCTCCAAGACCAACAAAGGGTAAATCAGGCCATGAGGGGGTATGGCACCAGGTTGAAGGTCAGTTGCGCAATCATATGGCCGGTGTGGAGGAAAACTACTGGCTTGACCTTTGTCAAAGACATTGCTAAAATCGCGGTACTCCTCCGGCAGGGAGGAGAGTGAAGAGGTGCACAGGACCTTGGCTACCTTCTGGAAGCATGTCTCACTGCATTGTGGTGACCAGGAGAGAACCTCAGCACAGAGCCAATCAAAAGAGGGGTTGTGCCTCTGTAACCAAGGATAACCAATAACCAGCGGAAACTTAGGTGAGGAAATACCTTGGAATTGGATCATGGTGAAGAGGCCCTACAGCCATGGACAATGGAACAGTCTCATGAGTCAGTTGGGCAGGCTGTAGAGGTCTCCCATCAATTACCTCAGTGGCAAGTGGAGTGTCATGCAGCTCCAATGGAATCGAGTGCTTTGATACAAAGGCAGCATCAATGAACAGGCCTGCAGTTCCAGAGCCGATTAGAGCCTGTATCTAGATGGACGACTCAGCCCAAGAAAGGGTGACCAAAACCAGGGGCTTATCCTTCTGGATAACTGGGGATGAAACAACGCAACCTAAGGTCTGTCCGTGACAGGACCTCAAGGTTTGGGCGTTCCCTGGATGGTTAGGACAAGACTTCAAAAAGTGACCTGCCTGGCCACAATAAAGGCACAATCTCTCCCTCCTCCTAAAGGTTCTCTCATCTGCAGAGAGATGTATGAAGCCCAAGTGCATGGGTTCACCTTCACTGCCCGACTCGGTACCAGGAGACATGGGAGGTGAGGGAGGCATGGGTGGGACTGCAAAGCTCGGAGACAAACATACAGGAGACTTCCACAAGCGCTCCTTAAAAGAGAGTCTTTCTCTAAGTCTGGAGTCAATGAAGATGGCAAACGTGATCAACTTCTTCAGCTCAGTGGGTATATCTCTGGCTGCTATCTCATCCTTGATGGTATCCGAGAGACCACAAGAAAAAGCAGCCACGAGGGCCTCATTGTTCCACGCAACCTCTGCTGCCAGAGAACGGAATTCAATGGCTTAGTCTGCAACAGTTCTCGTACTCTGTTCGATGGACATGAGGCACTTGGCAGCAGAAGCGAAGCTTGTGGGAACGTTAAATACCCTTTTAAACAAAGCCACAAACTCAGTTTTTTCGTCTCCCATAGAGGGTTTGCCCAGGCCAAGGCTCTCTCAGAAAGATATCACAAAACCTATTTTGCTTCTGTCCATGGGAAACGCCTGAGGCAGCATCTCAAAGTATATCTCAACCTGTTTGAGAAACCCTCTGCATTGAACTGGATCACCCCCAAATCGCTGGGGAAGCGGAGCAAAACAAGAAATATCTCTTATAGAGGTAATACTCGAGGCGGGTGCCTGTACAGAGACTGGAGCAGCAGCAGGGTCGGCCTGCAACATAGGTTTTACCAAACTGATCCATGTGGTGATCCAGTTCATCCAATCTGGAAAAAATATTACCAACAAGTGCATTGACTGCATCTTCTGAATTCATGGCCTTCGCCTACTGTCAGAAACCATGAAATCAGGCCGAGACAGTTAAATCACACTTGTTTAATAATAAAAGATAAAAGAACAAACATAGTCAAAACATAGCCAAAGTTCAGTAACTGGAACGTATAGTCAGCCAAGCCAGAGGTCAGGGAGCAATGTAGTGAAACAGCAAGCAGGAAATGGAGCCAGAAGGGATGTCAGCAAAGCAAGTCTTGAACAGGATCACAGGAGTTTCTGTGATGTTGACCAAGGCAAAGGCAGAGCTCCTCTGGACTGGACGGCTTAACTAGGCAGGACTGATGAGCAGGATATCATCAACAGCTGAGTAACTGTGGAGTAGGGATAAGCCGAACACCCCCCTGTTCGGTTCGCACCAGAACTTGCGAACAGGCAAAAATTTTTTCGAACACGCGAACACCGTTAGTCTATGGGACACGAACATGAATAATCAAAAGTGCTAATTTTAAAGGCTTATATGCAAGTTATTGTCATAAAAAGTGTTTCGGGACCTGGGTCCTGCCCCAGGGGACATGGATCAATGCAAAAAAAAGTTTTAAAAACAGCCGTTTTTTCGGGAGCAGTGATTTTAATAATGCTTAAAGTGAAACAATAAAAGTGTAATATCCCTTTAAATTTCCTGTGGCATTCCCCGTGATGTCAGAAGGGGGCGGGGTTACGTAGCGGGTGACCACGCCCCCCTCTGACGTCACAGGGAATGCCACAGGGAAGTCCCCGTCAAGTCCCCGTGCGTCAGAGGGGGCGGGGTCACAGGGTGCCCCCCCCATTATTTAAGAACCGTCAGAAGAGGAGAAGCGTCACACAGCGGGAGCCTCCCTCCATGCCATCATGGATGCGGAGCGGCCCAAAAAGAAGATGAAGACAAGAAGATGACGAGAAGAAGATGAAGAGAAAAAGATGAAGAGAGAAGCGTCACACAGCGGGAGCCTCCCTCCATGCCATCACGGATGCGGAGCGGCCCGAGGAGAAGAAGATAAGAAGACACCGTGGAGGAAGATGCCGGACGAGAACACCGGAGGAAGAACCAGAAGAACCAGAACAAGAAGATGGAGGAAGAAACCGAAGGAAGATAGAAGGAAGAAGAAGCATTTAAATAAAGGAATTGTCAAAAACTGTCTCTTGTCATTTTTAAAATTTTTTTTGTGAAATGGTAGTGGTACTTTTGTACCCCCTTACCATTTCACACAGGGGAAGGGCCGGGATCTGAGGGTCCCCTTGTTAAAGGGGGCTTCCAGATTCCGATAAGCCCCCCACCCGCAGACCCCCACAACCACCGGGCAAGGGTTGTGGGGATGAGGCCCTTGTCCCCATCAACATGGGGACAAGGTGTTTTGGGGGGCTACCCCAAAGCACCCTCCCAATGTTGAGGGCATGTGGCCTGGTACAGTTCAGGAGGGGGGCACTCCCCCCCTATTTTTCTGCGGCCTGCCAGGTTGCGTGCTCGGATAAGGGTCTGGTATGGATTTTTTTTTTCTAATTTTGGCCGGGTTTCCCCTTAATAACCATACCAGACCTGAAGGGCCTGGTATGGAATTTAGGGGGACCCCCACGTAATTTTTTTTTTAAATTTTGGTTCGGGGTTCCCGTGTGGGGAATTCCCATGCTGTTTTTATCAATGAACTTTTATGTGTATTGTCGGACCGGCAATTCATTAATAGCCGCGAGTAGTTTTAAATGACTTTTTTTCCTTTGAAATGTAAAATGTCATTTTGCTGTCAGACTGTTCTAAACATGGGAAACATGTGCCCCTTTACAGGCATACTATAGACACCCCTTAGGTACGAAATTTAAAGGGATATTACACTTTTATTGTTTGACTTTAAGCATTATTAAAATCACTGCTCCTGAAGAAACGGCCGTTTTTAAAACTTTTTTTTGCATTGATCCATGTCCCCTGGGGCAGGACCCAGGTCCCCAAACACTTTTTATGACAATACCATGCATATAAGCCTTTAAAATTAGCACTTTTGATTTCTCCCATAGACTTTTAAAGGGTGTTCCGAGGCATTCGAATTTGCCGCGAACACCACAAATTGTTCGCTGTTCGGTAAACTGACGAACAGCCGATGTTCGAGTCGAACATGAGTTTGACTCGAACTCGAAGCTCATCTCTACTGTGGAGAGATAGGAGCTGGCAACTAGCCGACAGGTGAGCAGCCAGCTCAGAGAAGGAAGGGCTGAGCCCAGCCCTGACAACATGGCATAAAGATGCATCATGGCGGGCTTGTGTGACTTCCACCTCCTCTACCCTCCGTGCGATGGCTTAGATGTCGGCTCTTAAATCTGAGATGGCCGCTGTGAGAGTGCTTTTAATATCTGCTGCCACATTACGAAGGTCATCCAGATTCAGTGCTGGGGATGATCGTGCCCCTGCCCCCGCTCCGAGCAGGCTCCGATCTCTGGTGCACTGTGGGCTTCTGCTTGGTGAGCAGAACTTGCAGGAGGAGGCTTGTGATGCAGGCATGTTGTCCCTAGGCTGTGTCCAGAATATCTTGGGGATGTGTCACCTTAACTGTATGTCGTGTTCCCGAGGGGATCGTTATCTGGTTGCCGATGCGCTCCGAGGTGTTCTCTCCATGCTGGGCTCGTGGGAAAGCTGGGTAGAGCAAGTAGCAGGACCTTGTGGAACGGGAGCTCCAGGATTACACGTCCATCTTGGAACGGAACCAGGCCACGCCCCCCATATTTTATTTGATGTGTATCTTGTGTTTAAACTGATTTATACCTTATGTACCATAAATTATATCTGTTGCATACTATTGTTAAAAAAACAGTTGCACTCTTGACACCGGATTGACAGAACATTGTGGTAGTAGCTGATTCTTTTCAAACTGAGTCTTTCTAATTTTAACTCTATACTTTGGTTTATAGAACAATAGGACACAAGGAAATAAGAGGCATGAGTCATGAGAGTAATGCGTCTCTCATTCCTCTGTATGTGTAATCTGTGCTTCTAAACAACCAGTAAAAGTACTCTAAAGGGGTTGTCCTATGCATTAAAGTGAAAAAACTTCTGACACTGACCGGCACCACAGCCCCTCGTTTTACTCACCTGAGCCCTTTGTTCCCTCAGGGGAGACGTGCTCTTCCTCTCTGCCTGGGGTTCTCAGCTTTTGATTGGATAGATTGATAGCAGCGCAGCCATTGGCTCCCGCAGCTGTCAATTAAATCCAATGACGCGGGCTCCGGGGGGGGGGCCAAGTCCGGAATTCTGTGTCTATAGATACAAATGCTGGATTCGGGAGTGTGCCTGCAAGGTAACCCCCGGGAGAGCGCAACCCCCCAGGAGAGCGCTTCTCCCAGGGGGTTTACCGATGCGAGGAGGAGCTGCGAGAGCCATCGGGGACCCCAGAAGAAGATGATCGGGACCACACTGTGCAAAACAAACTGACATGTTTAAAAATAACAAACATGACATGTTTGTTATTTTTATTTTTTTAAAACAAGGGTTTACAAACCCTTTAGAGCAAGTCTCAATTCCTCAAGCACAACTTCTTTCACCCTATTTTATACAGCATTAGAAAATTCACAGTCTGCCAGCCCTCTAATGTAAGCAAAAAAGGTACTGTAAACTGTTAGAGATGGATTGAAACCCAACTTCAGAGACTCTGTTATGATCTTTGAGGATGGTTTACTTCACAGTACAAGCAAATACAAACACAGAAGTCAGTGTTGATGTGTTTAAAAGCTATTTCACTGCTTATTTAAACTATGTAAGTACTTTTGTGCCCATAGTCTGGGAACAGGTGAACTTTAAGGTTAGCATGCTAAATATGAAAAATTATTTCTAGTCCTGAAGAAAAATAAATAAAAAATACATTTACAAAAACACTTTACATTCTCTTTAGGGTGTTAAAGCTTAAAGTTGTTTTAAGTCACTCTAATCTGTATACACAATCAGCACTGCCTCCTATTGTAGTATCCCTCTCTCTCTGTGATTTATAAAAAAAAATGCTGCAAATAGATCATTTCACTGCCAATATTGACTGGCTAGCTTTCTCCTTTCCTCCTCTGAGAGATGCAGCGGGCGGCGCTGAGATTCCTCTGCTGATGTCAGTCTGGAGGGGAGGAGGAGAGGTGGAGAGAGCTGGCTGGTCATGTAATCACAATCTCGGCTCTTAAATGAGGTATTTACAGCATTTATATTTATAAATCCTTCACAGAGGGGAGAACTGCAATAGGAGGCAGTGCTGCTGGTGTATACAGGTTAGTGTTATGAGAGCAGCAGGAGGGGTAGCTCACACACAGACAGAGGGGAGGGGGGAGGAGGACACAGGAGCAGAGAGGAGAGCAGATAGCAGGTTGCCGATGACAGAGGCACGTAAACTGACCATGGTGTCTGGTCTTAGAAGCAATGATACACCGTGGTCAGTTTACAGAGGGGTGGGGAGAAACTGGCAGAATCAGCCAGGTTTTTTGGTGGTACAGGGGGCCAAATGACACAGGACAAGCACTGTGTCATATAACATGCTTTAAAGGAGCAGGATCCATTATTTTATTTGGGGTTAACAAACGCTTTAACTCCAGGAATTCACCCCTGTTGTAAAAAGTGAAGACATAGTAAGAGTTAAGTCCAACGAGGTGCATGGTACCTTTTTAACTTATCTCCATTAGTTACATCTAACAGGTTTATAGAACTCACAGAAGACAGATTTAGCTGTTGTTCCAGGAGCCTGATGCTAGACCTTCTGGTTTTGAAATCTTTAACAATACAGTTGCTGCAACTGCTATGCCCACCCCTCCCCTCCTTCTGCCCAATCATAGAAGCCTTTGTATTATGTGAACACATTCACAAAAATACAAAGGCTTCTGTGAAAGGGCAGCACAAAGGAAGAATACATATAGCTGCTCTGTGTGCTTCTTTGTTCTCACAGACGAAGTGTATCCTCTATAGAGCCATAAACTTGTCAGATGTAAATAATAGAGATAGGCCCAGGAAGTGTCATGCATCTTGTTTGACTTAACTCATAGGGTGCCTTCACTTTTTGCAAAGGAGCTGAATTCCTGGAATTCAGCATTCACAAGGGTATTATCTTACTGCATAATGCCTAAACTACTTGTCAGAGGTTAACCTACAGCTCTCTTGTATCATCTTACAATCTATAGCTAATTTTATCTCACAGACAAGTGTTATGAATGACTTACATTCTGTGTACCAGATACTGCAATCAGCATGTTACAGTCCAATTCTGTCTCTACTTAAAAGTGATGGGATGCAAAATATCCCACTTAAAATGTAAAAGCATATTATGAGGAAAATGCAAGTCAGATGTTAATGGGCACCATTGGGACAGGTTTATAACAATTTAGTTTTATGACCTAGCCATGACAGAAAAACACTGAAATATGCAGACAATTTCTATACCTAGCATATGCACTCCTCTATGAAATGCACAATAAAATACAATGTATATTTTTAGTCTATACAGAGAAAGTCTACTGGTCGGATTTATTCGTGCATTAGGTGTAACCACTGCATTAGAAACTGATCTACAGAATGACATTTGACAATTCTAAACACTCCTTCCTTGGCATCTCATGTGTGAATGAAATGGCATGTTTTGCTTCAGTGCCTTGAGTTTTCATCTGTCTGCTTTCTTTCTGTACTATAACAGTCTTTGGCCTGAACTGATTTTATTATATTCTATGTTTTATTTTTAAACAATTTTTTTTACATATAGACAAACATAATTCAATTGCATGCATATCACAGATCAGTTCTATTTTTGGCAGATATATAGAGTCTTAAAATTCAGATTTCTTATTTTTATTGTACTAACATTTATATACATTTTTACCTACGCGTCCTACCTATACACAGGTATAGAAAAAAAATTAAAAATTCCCACCCATTCCTTCTCCGCTAGTCAAAGAGGGAACATTGTGTCCATTTTTTATTAAATTTCTCCTCTTTACATTGCATAATTGCGGTAACCTTTTCCATAGCATATATGTAGGCTATTTTCTTAAACCACAACGAGATCAAGGGAGGTGATTCCTGCTTCCATATGGCTGGAACACAGGCCTTTGCTGCATCCAAAAGATGAATGATCAATAAGTTTCTGTATTTAAGCTTTGAAATGTCTGAAAAATGAAGAAGATATCTAGCTGGATCCGATCCCAGATCATGATCAGTTAGCAGTCCTATAATACCTCACACTTTAGACCAGAATTCCTCTAGTTTCCGACAGGACCACAAAATGTGGAGCATATTGCCCTCTGCTGCTCCGCAACACCAGCAAATATTTGTCCTTTCCGGATACATTTTCTGTAACAATGATGGAACTTTGTACCACTGTGTAAGAGTTTTATAACACAGCTCTTGGTATTTACTAGCTGTTGAGGAGTAATGGGCAAAGTAATAGAATATGACTCCACTGCTCTTTGGAGAATGTAGTATCCAAGTCTCCCATTTCTGGAGGAATCTTGGAACAGAGCCCACAAGCGGATCTGTTAACAGTTTGTATACCTCTGATACCCCATGGGCAGAGGGTGTTTCTATCAGACATAGGTTTTCCAATGGTATGTTTAAATGGTCTGATATCTCCCCTTAACTGATTTTAATCCAATTGGGTGCATCTTCATTCCTGAACCTAAAGATAAATCATGCTATCCGACTAAATGTCCATTTTGCAGACAACATTCATTATTAATTGTGTCACCAAAATCACCTTATTTTCTTACCCGTTTTATCAGTGAAGTTGAAGGTCACAGTAACTGGAGCCTTTGTTGTTGTTGTAGCCTTCTCTAGATTTTGTCCAGCGCAAATTGTCCAGTAGTCTGGGCAGCAATCTATGTGTCCCAGTGCCTCCTGGTCACAAAATGTATCACAATAACAGGTTGCATTTTTACTGGTGTAATATGCATTGCATTCATCATTTCTACTGTTACAACAGCCATTTATGCTACAATAACTATCAATGTCCAGTGATCTTTTGGCTCTGCTGCTCTTAAAAAAGCTGATATCCTCTGCAGAATACAACTTCACTAATAGTTGTCTTCCACGAGCAAAGGTGTTTAAATAAAAGACACTTGTAAGTAATAAGCACCACAGTGTTGAACGCAGACATCCCATTTTCAGCTAAAAAATAAGCGATCTCACTGTGAAGTGGAAGTTAAATGAACATAGCATAGAATCATATTGAATTTAGTGAACTTTGCTAGGTGATTTTGATTAACAATTAACTTGTGTTATCAAGTCATCAGCTTTAAAATGTGCAAAAGCTATTAAAATGTCCAAGAGACTTATATGGCACAATAACTTTTGTCAAGCAGACTTTGAACCACACATTCTCAATGCAAATACATTTTTGTGCATAGTTACTACCTGTTGGTACCGTAATAGACGTTTATGATCTTTGGATTTAAACTAAGCAGAAAAGTAGCCTGGGAATAATGTCTAACACATTCATCTTTATTATAATTGTCAAGCCTCTACCACAACAAGTATCCCGTACCTATTAAAGTACATATTAAAGTATTTTAATAAGTGTTGCATATTTAAATGTAGAATGTACTCATGATTGAATTTGGGTTTTATTGATTCTAATAAGGAAGTTTAGAATTAAGTGTAATAAATGTTCATATTGCAATTTCTGTGCCTGAACAACTTTTTCAGTGTGAATTTATAATTGCTGGTTTATTTGTTTGGCTGATGATCAGGCACTCCGATAAGAGCAAGAAAGGGACAATGTGCATGAAAGTATTTGGTGGTGTGAACTAATATGAACTGTTATGTTTTAGGCACTTTTACACCTGTCTCATGCATTACTGCATGCACTTTAACATGTCTATCATGCTTTAACTTGTGTTGCATTAAGGAACCCCATTAATTCTGAATGGGCAGCTAACACATGAAAACAAATGAAAAATCAGACATGGACCATTTTTTCAGCATATATTCATTGAGCTGCTTTTGCAAGGTTCATTGTGGTTCCATTAAAATTTATTGAACATGAATGGCACCACAACACAGAATTTTTATGACCAAGCTCTGTGGTAACACACAGTAAAATGCACACTGTACCTCACTGCATTGGTGTGACGCCAGCCTTCATAATTGTTGTTTCGACCCTTCCCACCCAGCCTCAGCATAGGGTCTGTACACCCAGGGGGCGCTGGGTCCCGGGGGATAGGCCAATCGCTTGGTCAGCTTGGTCACTGTTCTGGGAACATGCAGTGAGCATGCTCTCAACACAAAAAGCTCTGCCATCCCTGGATCCATATGTGCAGCATGTGGACATTAAAGCCCACCCTCTTTGCCACCAAACTTTTGCATTACCGGAACAACAAGAGGTTAAGGGAAAGGGCATGAGAGAAGAAAAGGGGACATGAGAAGAGGGGAAGAATGATAAAGAGAACTTAATAAGTATGATATATGATAATAATGATATTATTGTTTCTCATTCGTAATTCATTGTTCTTTGGATCCTAGTTTAACCTCTTCAGCCCAGGAAGGTTTTACCCATTTCCTAACCAGGTCATTTTTTGCGATACGGTGCTGCGTTTCTTTAACCACTTGCTTACTTAAACCCCTCTCCTGTCCAGAACAATTTTCAGCTTTCAGTGCTCTCACACATTTTTTTTGAATGACAATTAGTCATGCAACACTGTACCCAAATTATTTTTTTGTCCTTTTTTCATACAAATAGAACTTTTTTTTGGTGGTATTTGATCACCTCTGGGTTTTTAATTTTTTGCGCTATAAATGAAAAAAGACCGAAAATTTTGATAAAAAAACAAATTTTTCTTAATTTCTGTGATAAAATTTTGCAAATTTGTAATTTTTCTTCATAAATTTTGGCCACAATTTATACTGCTACATATCTTTGGTAAAAAATAACCAAAAATTCATGGAAATTATTTGGTCTGTGTGAAAGTTTTAGAGTTTACAAGCTATGGTGCAAATCATAAAAAAATTATCACATCTGATGTACTGGCGGCCTATCTCAGTTCTTCAGACCCTAACAAGCCAGGAAAGTACAAATGCCCCCCAAATAACACCTTTTTGGAAAGTAGACATTTCAGGGTATTTAGTAAGATGCATGGTGAGTTATTTGAAGTTGTAATTTTTTCCCAAAATTCTTTGAAAAATTAAGATTTTTTTTTTCACAAAATTGTCATTGTAATAGCTTATTTCTCTCACTTGGCATGTGCATACCACAAATGACACCCCAAAATACATTCTGCTACTCCTCCTGAGTATTACGATGCCACATGTGTGTGACTTTTTCACTGCCTTTGCACATACAGAGGCTCAACATGCAGGGAGCACCATCAGGTGTTCTAGGAGCATAAATTACACATCACATTTCTCAACCACCTATTACACCTTTGAAGGCCATGGAGCACCAGGACAATGGAAACATGCACAAAATGACCCCATTTTGGAATTCTAACACCCCAACGTATAATCTATGAGGCATAATGAGTCTTTTGAACGGTTCATTTTTTCCAGAAGTTTTTGGAAAATGTGGAAAAAAAATGAAAACGCATTTTTTTTTTACACAAAGTTGTCCATTTTTAAGATATTTTCAACACAAAGCATGTACATAGCAAAAATGATACCCTAAAATACATTTTGCTACTCCTCCTGAGTATAACGATGCCATATGTGTGAAACTTCTACACAGCCTAGCCACATACAGAGGCCAAAACATTGAAGTAGCACCTTCAGGCGTTCTAGGAGCATAAATTAAACATCTCATTTCTCAACCACCTATTACACTTTTGAAGGCCTTGGAGCATCAGGACAATGGAAACACCCACAAAATGACCCCATTTTGGAAAGCTAACACCCCAACGTATAATCTATGAGGCATAATGAGTCTTTTGAATGGTTCTTTTTTTCCAGGCCAAAAACTTCTGGAAAAAAAGAACCATTCAAAAGACTCATTATGCCTCATAGATTATACGTTGGGGTGTTAGCTTTCCAAAATGGGGTCATTTTGTGGGTGTTTCCATTGTCCTAATGCTCCAAGGCCTTCAAAAGTGTAATAGGTGGTTGAGAAATGAGATGTTTAATTTATGCTCCTAGAACCCCTGAAGGTGCTACTTCAATGTTTTGGCCTGGAAAAAAAATGAAAACGCATTTTTTTTTACACAAAGTTGTCCGTTTATAAGATATCTCCAACACATAGCATTTAGATAGAAAAAATAACACCCCAAAATACATTCTGATACTCCTCCTGAGTATGGCGATACCACATGTGTTTCTACACAGCCTGGCCACATATAGAGATCCAACATGCAAGGAACACCGTCAGGTGTTCCAGGGACACATAGCATGCACATACCAAGAATTACACCCCAAAATACATTATGCTGAGCAAAGCGTAAACAAAACATTACCCCTGGTTGTAGTAGCGCAGTCGTACACAGGAGGATAGCACTGGTCCAGGCAGCAGGCAGGGACTTGGTCAGCAACGGCAAACACAATTGTCCAGGCAGCATGCAGGGATACTGCCCATATAAAGTCCAGGGTCAGTGCAGGCAGAGATATTGTCAGCAGTGCCAAAAATATTGGTCCTGGTAGTAGGCAGGAACATGTGGTGTAGTCAGTGTGACAGGCAGAGACATAATGACAGTAAGTCATACAGGCAGCAGGCAGAAGTAGGGCCTCATTCAGGATAGAATGGGGACAGGGGAAGAGGCTTCTCCCACCCAAATCTCTTTGAAGCCTCCGAGTCTCCAAACCCTAATTTAGGAATGAGAACACAAAAAAATTGTTTTCTTCATCCAGAAAAACAATTCTGGAGCCCCTCACATATGTGAGACCCCTTTGTTTAATCCCACTAGTCCAGTAGCAGGGAACAAGATCAGTTCATGAGGCAGGCAAAAAACATCGTCAAACAGTCCAAGGTCAGTTCCAGATCAGGCAGAGGTATGTACAGAATCATAAGGCAGAAGCATGGTCGAATAACAGTCCAGGGTCAGTTTCGGATCAGGCAGAGGTATGTACAGAATCGTTAGACAGAAGCATGGTTGAATAACAGTCCAGGGTGAGTTCCAAATCAGGCAGAGGTATGTACAGAATTGGCAGACAGAAGCCTGGTCGAATAACAAGCCAGGGTCAGTTACAGAGCAGGCAGTGGCATAAGGTTGTGAAGGTGTGTGAAGGCAGGAACTGAGTATTACGCTTACAATACTTCACTAATAATTTATTGGAGTATGGTAACGGCGAAAACATTCACCTATGCAGAGGCCTGGTTGGGAAAGACATTGTGCACAAAAAAAGGATGTGTCTCTTCTGACTCCTCCCTCCTCCACTGGTACACACCTTACATTTTTTTTTTACGTCATTGGCCTGTTGGTTTGGGAGGGATTTTATCGGGAAAGTGGTGTTTGGAGAGTTGACCAAGAACATCTGATTGGATATTTTCTGGTGGGCCATTCGGGAATAAAAGGGCAGTGAAAACTTCCTGCTGGTAGCCAAGGAAGCATTTGGGGTTTTGGGTGGAGTTGCGGTAAATGACATATGAGTTGTATATGGCCAATTGAAAAAAAATAATTGCGACTTTTTTATACCAATGGTATGTCCGTCTTGTGGCCAGGTATGGTTTCAGCATTTGGTCATTGAAGTCGACTCCCCCCATGAACAAATTATATTCATAGATGCATTTTGGTTTTTGTATGGGGCCATTCCTTCTGGGGATTTCCACAAAGATATCATTGTGGATCGAAGACAACATGCAGACATCCCTTTTGTCCCTCCACTTCACTGCCAAAATATCCTTGTTTTGCAGGCTTGCTGTTTCTCCTTTTCTCAACTTCTTATTGACAAGACTTTTAAAAAAGCCCTTCTGGTTCTTTTTTACGGTGCCACATGCTAGCGTCTTCTGTTGTGGAACAGGGGCAGAGATGTGTAGAAGTTGTCTACGTATAAATGGTAGCCTTTCTCCAGTAGGGGGTAGATGAGGTCCCAAACAATTTTCCCGCTTGATCCCAAGTAGTCTGGGCAATTAGGGGGTTGCAGCTGGGTGTCCTTCCCTTCATACACTGAAGGCATATATGTACCCTGTGACTCGGTCACATAATTTGTATACCTTCACCCCATAGCGGGCCCTTTTGCTGGGAATAAATTGTTTGATTTTAAGCCTGCCACTAAATTTAACAAGGGAATCATCCACACATATGTGTTGGTCCGGGGTAAACAGCTGGGGGAATACTTCAGAAAAATAATTTAGAAGTGGCTGAATTTTGAAAAGCCTGTCATAATTTGGGTAATTTCAGGGAGGGCACTGGGTATTATCACTGAAATGGGGGAACCTCATTATCATGAGGTATCTGGTTCTGGGCATTACCTTGGAGAAGATTGGCATGCCATGGATGGGGTGGGTTGACCAATAGGAATTCAAAGTGTTTTTTTTTGGTGAGTCCCATACAAAATGTGAGGACTTCAACTCCTCCACTGTTAGGTCTCTCCACTTGTAGGGACGGGCATAATAGGACGTTGGATTATTTAAAATAAATTGCTGTGCATAAAGGTTGCACTGGGCACTGCACCAGGGCCGTTTTTTCCACTGGGCACACTGGGCAGTTGCCCGGGGGCCCCACTTGTCTGGAGGGCCCCATCCAGGGCCGATCCTCAGTGCTGCAATCTGCTGCTTAAGTTGACTGACTGCACTGGTTGCTCACTTGCTAGAATCGCCGGCCGCCTGGCGTCTAGCTAGCAACCAGTGATGTCAGTCAGAGGCCGGGAGCCGCCCCAGCATTCATAGCGTGCCGCGGCCGCCCCAGCTGCTAGTGAACAAGTCCGCCCACCTCTGCCATGTTCTTCAGACAGCGTGGAAAGGGAGTGGAGTGGAAAGACGGCCCTTGATAGCTGGCGCTGCCTTGCTGCTGTGAGTGACACACTGTACTGCACCAGGCTGGCGGCCTCAAGTAAGTCTAACATTGTCTACTTAAGTACGTTCAAGTTGTGCATCACACACAGCCACTGTCTGTGTCCCTCAAAAGCTACCACTGTACCCATCAAACACAGCCACTGTGCCCATCAAAGCTGCCACTGTGCCCATCAAACGCAGCCACTGTGCCCATCAAAGCTGCCACTGTGCCCATCAAAAGCTGCCACTGTGCCCATTAAACGCAGCCATTGTGACCATCAAACGCTGCCACTGTGCCCATCAAATGCTGCCACTCTGGCCTTCAAACTGGTGTTATATTGTCCAAATGTTTAGTTAATGTTTAAACACTGATTTTGTTGGAAGTACCAATAAATATAGCCTTTTTGATAATTTGCATTTTTATTCTCGTGCGTGATTGTGTGACAGGGCCCCAGTGCACTGTATTGCCCGGGGGCCTATAATGCTCTTAAGATGGCCCTGCACTGCACCCTGCCAGGAACCAGGACATACTGAAAAAGTTTATTCAGAACAGCAACAAAAAGATATCTTTTGAAGACCGCAAAGGATCAAGTGAGAGAAAACAGACCCGCGAAGCAAATTAAAACTACTCTGAATTGTAAAACAAATTCCTGTAAGGGTCGTGATATCCCGGGTTTTAACCGTAAAAGGATCCCCAAGATTGCATCCCGGTTGCCAGCTTAACACACAAGCTTGTTTGACTCATAGAACATATGTTCTCTTGAGTTCAAACCATCTGGTAAGCTCATATTTGCTTTGATGGGGGTCTCATGGGGGTCTCATTGCACTGACGTTTTCTACATCCATCGCACTCTGATACCATCGTGGTAAATTGGATTCTCTCTCTTTTCACTTTATATTGTGGACTGTGCGGAATTTTCACGGATTTTCATATGCAAGATTTATTATTATTTTTAGTTTAATAAGCACATGTCATATGTGATATACCATTGTGGTGATTTGGGTTTTTTTCTCTCTCCACTATACACTGTGGACTTCTCAGAAATTTCAGACTTTTTTCCACACGCGATTGTTTACATATGATTTCACTCAGTATATTAGGTATATGTTATATATGTTATTTTTGGTTGAGGTTATTACTTTTATGATTTGTATATTTAGATTGATTCACTGTTATTTCATGATATACTTCAACTAGATATCAGTTGGTATTCACCAACGTAATCAGCCTAGCATCACACTTATATATCCTTATCATTTGAACAAATTATCTGTTGTGTGAGCAGCTCCACTAGTTTAGGCAGCGCGGGGTACACCCCCTTTTTTTTGTTCACAATTGTTGATAGCATGTCCTCTGTAAAAATTAAATCAAAAAAATTGATTGGGGAAACTTTCTCCCTGTCCACCTGGACTCCTGGCTGGGCAGTGAAAGGGGGAATGTTGACTTCTCCTGAATTAGGAGGAAGCCACAAGGGGTTCTGAAGGGCATAGGGAAGGCTGGCATGGGTCCTTGGCTTTCTTGTCGAGGCACTGATGAGGTGGAACAGATGTGCACTGATGAGGTGGAACTGATGTGCACTGATGAGGCGGCACAGATGTGCACTGATGAGGCGGCACTGATGAGGCGGGACAGATGGGCACTGATGAGGTGGAACAGATGTGCACTGATGAGGTGGCACAGATGTGCACTGATGAGGCAGCACAGATGGGCACTGATTGGCACAGGTGGGCACTGATGAGCACTGATGAGATGGCACAGGTGGGCACTGATGAGGCAGAACAGATGTGCACTGAGATGGCACAGATGTGCACTGATGAGGTGGCACAGATGGGCACTGATGAGGCGGCACAGATGGGGCGGCACAAATGGGCACTGATGAGGCGGCACAGATGGGCACTGATGAGGTGGAACGGATGTGCACTGATGAGGTGGCACAGATGTGCACTGATGAGGCAGCACAGATGGGCACTGATTGGCACAGGTGGGCACTGATGAGCACTGATAAGATGGCACAGGTGGGCACTGATGAGGTGGAACAGATGTGCACTGAGATGGCACAGATATGCACTGATGAGGTGGCATAGATGGGCACTGATGAGGTGGCACAGATGGGGTGGCACAAATGGGCACTGATGAGGCCGCACAAATGGGCACTGATGAGGCGGCACAGATGGGCACTGATTGATTGCACAGGTGTGCACTGATGAGGCGGCACAGATGGGCACTGATTGGCACAGGAGGGGACTGATGAGGTGGCAGAGGTGGGCACTGATGAGGTGGCACGGATGTGCACTGATTGTGATGATGTGCACAGATGGACACTGATCACCGATGGCAGATTGGCACAGGTGGGCACCGTTTGGCACAGCTGGGCACCGATTGGCACAGCTGGGCACTGTACAGATGGGGCACTGTACTGATGGGGCACTGTTTGGGCACTGTTGGCACTGTTGGCACTGTAATGTGTTTTTTCACTCACAGATCGCTGTCAGATGCCGGCAATGAGAGATGATCTCATATGTTTACATTTGAGATCATCTCTCATTGGCCATGTCGATCGTGCTGTAAATGGCGGCTGTGATTGGCCATATACAACGATCTGTGATTGGCTGTGTCCAAGGGACATGGCCAGCACAGAATTTCCCCGATGCGCGCTCGTGAGCGCGCACAAGTGAGCAAGAAAACGGGAGGGCGTCATATGACGGCCTCCTGGAAATTGAGGTCCACACTGTAGCCGTCATTTGGCTATGGGCCGGACATCAAGTAGTTAACTGACAATTGCGCAGTCGTGCAATGCTGTACCCAAATAAAATTGATGTTCTTTTTTCCCATAAATAGACCTTTCTTTTGGTGGTATTTTATCACCTCTGCGGTTTTTATTTTTTGCACTATAAACAAAAAAAGAGCAGCAATTTTGAATAAAAAACAATATTCCTCACTTTCTGCTAGAAAACATTCCCAATAAAATTTTTAAAAAATCTAATATCTTTACCAGTTTGGGTCAATATGTATTCTGCTATACATTTTTGGTAAAAAAAAATCCCAATAAGCGTTTATTGATTGGTTTGCACAAAAGTTATCGCATCTACAAACTATGGGTTAGATTTATGGAATTTTTTTTTGTTTATTTTTTTTACTAGTAATGGCGGCAATGTTTTTTTTTTAGCAGGACTGCGACATTGTGGCGGACAAATCTGACCCAAAGTGACACTTTTTGGGGACCAGTGACACCAATACAGTGATCAGTGCTAAAAAATGCACTGATCTATGTATAAATGACACTGGCAGGGAAGGGGTTAACATTAGGGGGCAATCAAGGTGTTAAGTGTGTCCTAGGAAGGTGCTTTCTAACTGGGGGGGGGGGGGTAGTGTTACACTGGAGGAAAACAGAGCTTGTGTTTCAGCTTAGCTGAAACAGAAGATCTCTCTTTTCCTCACTGACAGGTCAGTGGTGTGCCTTGTTTACATAGGCACACCACTGCTTTGTGTCTCCTGTGAACGATCAGTGGTTTGCGGCGGCCATTGCATGCGCCCCCCTACACCGCATGCACAAAATCACAAACAGGTAGGTGATTGTGTGCAGCCGGGTCGCCCTGCCGCTGTATATGTATGGTAGGTGGTCCGGAAGCAGTTAAGGGTGTGAAATTCCAGTAAATCTATTTTCTACTCAAAAATGAAATTCTATCTCCATATCCACATCAGAGAAGGAGTTTCCCAAGTGGGGTTCTGTGTTGTACTTTGTGCGATACTTTAAATGAATTTACCAAAATTGGAAAAATTTGGTGTGTAGCTTTTTTCTCTTGCACTAAGCAGGAGACTAAACAGGCAAAGAAACAAACACAAATTACAAATTTTGAAGGCTTTATATAACTCTTTCCTGTAATGCAGAGATAAGATATCCCTGTGCTTCACTAACCACAGATCTTGACTGCATTGAACCAAACAATATTTGCCTAGACATAAAAAAAAGGAGTCTGAACACTCATAAATGATCAAAATCCCTTAGTAAACAGTGAGCTACTAACAGGAAATAGGCACATGGATCATGCATACTGCTATGATAAAACAAGCATTTAGACCCAAGCAGGGTACAGCATTAAATACAGCATTAAAGAAAAGAGGGCACATTCATATATTTACCAGCCAGAACTCTCCAAAGTATTAACATTATTCTTTACAGTTTCAGCAACTTGAGCGCTAAAGCTGAACTCCAGGAACAAAAAACATTAATCACATATTCCCCACTAGCCACAAAGCATACAAATCCCCTATGTGTGCAAAAATGCCTTTGCAAATTCAGATATTATCTCTTTAAGTAGCAGTGACATCATCATCATTATCATGCTGTAGATAGCCTGTGCAGGCTCCACCCCCTACAGGCTACCTGCAAAAAACTAGAGGAGGGGGCGGAGATAATACCAGTCAACACACACAAGAAGAGAGAACAGCTGTGACTGATATTTATTACAGGAAGCTCCTGCAGAGAGACAAAGTTTAAAACTGGATTACTGCACAGATCTAGAAGAAAAAATAACACCAGAATTTAGGTAACACTACACATACGTCTTGTACATACAGTAGACACTATTTGCTTATGCTGGAGTGCAGCTTTAATGTTAGTGTATCTTTTTATTTTAAAAAAGGCATAATTTAACCTACATGAACAGACCCGGAAACCAGATGTGTGGGCCACTAACTTAATTGATAGGACCAAAGAGATACCCTTCTACAAAGCACCCAGAACTGAATGATGCAACAACATGATTCAACATATTTGGTGTAATACCAAATATTGTGTTAGAGTAATGATATCATAGGGAGCACTGAGAAGACATTTCCCTTGTGTTAAATGCACATGTAAAGCCATGGCCCATTGGGGCTCCTTTTCAATTTTTCAATTGATAAGTAGAAGGGGGGAGATTTTGCCCTCCTATTATGGATGACAAAGTTCTAAGATGAGGTGACAAAACACAGGACACCTAGATACATTTAATTAACTGTAGAATAATACACGCTTTTGTGTTTTCTTTTCAACTATTTACAGATGATCATGCTGGTTGAGTAGATTTTGGGCCAAAGTAATTTGCCCTGGACAGTGAGGGCCCCAAAAAGCCAGGGCTTACCAGCATTGATTTGATGTGTTTGGTTGGGATTCAACTTTTTTTTTTTTGAGGAGACCTACCAGAGCTCCCCCCAAAGCTGAAGGACATGAAGGCTAGTATAAACAAAGTATGGGGCATTACACCTTGGATACCAACCCTCATGCGGTTAGAAGTGTTGCAAGGGGGTGGTGCCTTAAAAAAAATTGCACATTTTATTGAAAATAGATGTTAATAAAAAAATGTTTACACCTAAAGATAGTGTGTTAAAAATAGGATGACTCCTTTATAACTATTGTGTGTTCTTTATTCAATAAAAAAATGTGGACTTAATTGAAAATCCATAGTGTGCTGGTGAATATTTAAAGCATTTGTAACCCCCCCCCCCAAAAAAAAAAAATTGGATCCTGTTACTTTATAACATGTTAAACAGCACAGTGCTTGTACTGTGTAAATTGACCCCTTTTATCACCTGAAATACCTGGCTGATCCTGCCTGGTTCTGCCCTCCCCCTGTAAACCGACCACGTTTTATCATGGCCACTGAGCCCTGAAACCGTGGTCAGTTTACGCACCTCCATCATCCATAGCTATCTGCAGCTCTCCCCCTCCCTCCCTGCCTGTCAGCTAATGACAGTGTCTGTCCCTCCCCTCCTGCTGCTGAAATTACTGTGTAAATTACACACAATCCCTTCTGTTAGAAAACGTCCTATGCTCTAGTGTCTGTGCTTTGTAAAAAATATGCTCATTTCTACCTTATTTCACAGCGCCACGTGACTCCTCCCTGCTCTCCTCCTCTCTTCCCCTTCTCCCGACTGATGTCAGAGTGGGATTCTCTGCCCCTCCCGCTGTAGCTGTCAGATCGTGAGAGGGAGCAGGGTAAGGATAAAGAAATAGCAGAAAAAAATATATCTAGGGAGAGAGAATGCAGCCAAAGGGGAAAGTGAGGATCCCCAATTTAGACTTAAAGTGATTGTAAAGTCAGAAGGATTTTTTTTTCTTAATGCATTCCATGCATTAAGATAAAAAACCTTCTGTGTGCAGCAGCCACTCCACCACCCCCTAATACTTACCTGAGCCCCATCTCTCTCCCGATTTCCGCAAGTGCCTCAGCCATCTGGGACTCTCCTTCTGATTGGCTGAGATACAGCAGCAGCGCCATTGGCTCCCACTGATGTCAACCAAAGTCAGTCAGCCAATCAGGAGAGAGAAGGGGTGGGGCCAGGGCTCCATGTATGAATGGACACAGGGAGCTGTGACTCGGCTCGGGTGCCCCCTGTGGTATTGTGGTACCCCACCAGTGTATGGGTCCAGGATTCTCAACCAGGCAGGTTGAGGAGCTCTAGTGTATTTGCTTGTTTGGGAGGAAACTGGATTTTCAGTTTCCTCATTATTTAGTAAAGTCCACTTTGGGACCTGGAGCCTGGGGATTTTTTAGCGATCCGGGTTGGATGAAATCCCCAGTCCTGGGTCCGGGTTTTGAGACTCACCGGCACACTGATTGTTTAGATGTGTGTGGGCCTGATAGCAGAGTCAGGACCATGGTTCTGGGCTCCACCCTCCCAAGGAGTCCAGGCTTGCAAGGGAGAACCCAGAGAGTGCAGGTGTGCACTGGAGTAGCCAGAGAGTGCAGGCGGCACTGTGAAAGCCAGAGACCCGAGCCTGAGGTCGCTGACAGGAGTCGGGAGGGCTCCATGTGGGAGCCTGAGCAGTGGTGCTGCTGCTGAAGAGAGCCAGGTGGCTTGGCATTTTTCATTTATATTGTTGCTGTGGAAAGCTGAAACACCTGCCTGGGCAACTGTTCTGTTATTGGACTTATTTTTCCTTTAATAAAAGTGGGCTAACAAGCCCTTAAATGGCACAACTGGCGTGGACTCAGCTCAATGGTAGGGTCTACATTAAGCTAAACAACCCCCAATATTATACCCCATAGCAAGCTGCTTGCTGTGAGGACACTCGACAGGACGGAGGGGCCAGGAACAGCGAAGAATGACCCAAAAAGAGAAGGATCTGGGCTGCTCTGTGCAAAACCAACTGCACAGAGGAGGTAAGTATAACATGTTTGTTATTGTTAGGGGGGGAAAAAAAGGAGAGTTTACAATCATTTTAAAGCCAGCTTAAAATGTATTATATGTGCATGCATACCATGGTATGCATTTGCACAATATTAAAATATATTTTTTAAGGTTTCCTTTATGATAAGTGTACATGGGATTTTAAAAAGATGTTGCCTTTACATATTATTATGCATAAGTGAAACTGTTAACCACTTCAGTCCCGGAAGGATTTACCCCTTTCCTGACCAGAGCACTTTTTACAATTTGGCACTGCGTCGCTTTAACTGCTAATTGCGCGGCCATGTAATGCTGTACCCAAACGAAATTTGCGTCCTTTTGTTCCCACAAATAGAGCGTTCTTTTAATGCTATCTGATCACCTCTGCGGTTTTTATTTTTTGCGCTATAAATGGAAAAAGGCTGAAAATTTTGAAAAAAAATGATATTTTCTACTTTTTGTTATAAAAAAAATACAATAAACTCAATTTTAGTCATACATTTAGTCCAAAATGTATTCAGCCACATGTCTTTGGTAAAAAAATGTCAATAAGCGTATATTTATTGGTTTGCGCAAGTTATAGCGTCTACAAACTAGTTTACATTTTCTGGAATTTACACAGCTTTTAGTTTATGACTGCCTATCTCATTTCTTGAGGTGCTAAAATGGCAGGTCAGTACAAACCCCCCCCCCAAATGACCCCATTTTGGAAAGTAGACACCCCAAGGAAATTGCTGAGAGGCATGTTGAGCCCATTGAATATTATTTTTTTTTGTCCCAAGTGATTGAATAATGACAAAAAAAAAAATTTACAAAAAGATGTCACTAAATGATATATTGCTCACACAGGCCATGGGCATATGTGGAATTGCACCCCAAAATACATTTAGCTGCTTCTCCTGAGTATGGGGATACCATATGTGTGGGACTTTTTGGGAGCCTAGCCGCGTACGGGGCCCCCGAAGACCAAGCACCGCCTTCAGGATTTCTAAGGGCGTAAATTTTTGATTTCACTTCATACTACCTATCACAGTTTTGAAGGCCATAAAATGCCAGGACAGTTCAACCCCCCCAAATTACCCCATTTTGGAAAGTAGACACCCCAAGCTATTAGCTGAGAGGCATGTCGAGTCCATGGAATATTTTATATTTTGCCACAAGTTGCGGGAAAATGACAACCTTTTATTTCTTTTTTTTGCACAAAGTTGTCACTAAATGATATATTTCTCAAACATGCCATGGGCATATGTGGAATTACACCCCAAAATACATTCTGCTGCTTCTCCTGAGTATGGGGATACCACATGTGTTGGACTTTTTGGGAGCCTAGCTGCGTACGGGGCCCCGAAAACCAAGCACCGTCTTCAGGATTTCTAAGGGCGTAAATTTTTTATTTCACTCCTCACTACCTATCACAGTTTCCAAGGCCATAAAATGCCAAGATGGCACAAACCCCCCCCCCAAATGACCCCATTTTGGAAAGTAGACACCCCAAGCTATTTTCTGAGAGGCATGGTGAGTATTTTGCAGCTCTCATTTGTTTTTGAAAATGAAGAAAGAAAAGAAAAATGTATTTTTTTTTTCTTTTTTCAATTTTCAAAACTTTGTGACAAAAAGTGAGGTCTGTAAAATACTCACCATACCTCTCAGCAAATAGCTTGGGGTGTCTACTTTCCAAAATGGGGTCATTTGGGGGGGTTTGTGCCATCTGGGCATTCCATGGCCTCTGAAACTGTGATAGGCAGTGAGGAGTGAAATCAAAAATTTACACCCTTAGAAACCCTGAAGAAGGTGCTTGGTTTTTGGGGTCCTGTATGCGGCTAGGGTCCCAAAAAGTCTCACACCGTACTCAGGAGATGCAACAGAATGTATTTTGGGGTGTAATTTCACATATTCCCATGGCATGTTTGAGCAATATGTAATTTAGTGACAACTTTGTGCAAAAAAAAAAATGTGTCTTTTTCCTGCAACTTGTCTCACAATATAAAATATTCCATGAACTTGACATGCCTCTCAGCAAATAGCTTGGAGTGTCTACTTTCCAAAATGGGGTCATTTGGGGGGGGGTTTGAACTGTCCTGGCATTTTATGCACATTTAGAAGCTTATGTCACACATCACCCACTCTTCTAACCACTTGAAGACAAAAAGCTTTCTGACACTATTTGTTTATATTAAAAACATTTTTTTTTTTGCAAGAAAATTACTTTGAACCCCCAAACATTATATATTTTTTTAAAGCAAAGGCCCTACAGATTAAAATGGTGGGTGTTTCATTTTTTTTACACAGTATTTGCACAGCGATTTTTCAAACGCATTTTTGGGGGAAAAACACACACTTTTTTAAATTTTAATGCACTAAAACACACTATATTGCCCAAATGTTTGATGAAATAAAAAAGATGATCTTAGGCCGAGTACATGGATACGACACATGACATACTTTAAAATTGCGCACAAACGTGCAGTGGCAACAAACTACATACATTTTTAAAAGCTTTTAAAAGCCTTTACAGGTTACCACTTTAGATTTACAGAGGAAGTCTACTGCTAAAATTACTGCCCTCGATCTGCAATTGCTGTTTACATTTGATGCCAGACCAACGCTTGCGTTAGCCTTTGCGCGAGAGCAGGGGGGGGACAGGGGTGCCTTTTTTTTTTTTTTTGCTTTTTTATCTTATTTTTAAACTGTTCCTTTCATTTTTTTTAAATCATTTTTATTGTTATGTCAGGGAATTTAAATATCCCATATGATAGCAATAGGTAGTGACAGGTACTCTTTTTTGAAAAAAATGGGTTCTATTAGACCCTAGATCTCTCCTCTGCCCTCACAGCATCTGACCACACCAAGATCAATGTGATAACATGCTTTCCCAATTTCCCAATGGTGCTGTTTACATCCGGCGAAATCTAAGTCATGAAATGCTCGTAGTTTCCGGTTTCTTAGGCCATAGAGATCATTGGAGCCATTCTGGTCTCTGACCAGCTCTATGGTCAGCTGTCGGAATCACCGGCTGCATTCTCAGGTTCCCTGTTGGGACAGGAGAGCCAGAGAAAAACACGGAAGACGGTGGGAGGGGGGACATTCCCTCCCACTGCTTGTAAAAGCAGTCTAAAGGCTAATTAGCTGCTAGGATTGCTTTTACATGAAAGCCAACCGCTGGCTGAAAAGAATGATACCAAGATGATACCTAAACCTGCAGGCATCATTGTGGTATAACCACTCAAAGTCCAGCAACATTCCAGTACGTTGCTGGTCCTTGTTGGGCATATATTGTAATCTTTTTTTTTCATGCAGCCTGTGCGCTGCATGAAAAAAAGAGATTGATTGGTGGGTATGCCCACCATTAGAATACCTCCCTTCATCCACCCACTTCTAATGATGGGCATACATGCACCATTTATATATGCCGAAGCATGGGGGCATCCGCCCCAAAAGTTAGGAGCAAATCGCTCCTCCGCCCCTGCTGCCCCATGCTTCGACATATATCACCTCCGCTGGAGTCATGGCTTTATATATTGTGGGAGCAAACACTGTTGCTGTCAAGATAAATAAATCGGCGCTGCAGCTGAATGACGTACCTGAAAACAAAAAAACGGTTAACAATAAAACACAGTGAACAGTAAAGTATAAAAAATTGCATACCTGAAGAGCAAGCATGATAAAGCATAATAACAATAAAACATTGCAGAATAGAATACAGTAAAAAAGAGCAGAACAATAGAGAGAGAATAGAGAGAGAGAGAACAATAAAACGACAACTATTTTTGTTTTTTTTATTTTATATATTTTTTTGTGTTTTTTTTTTTTTACACTTTTTTTTAACTGTAACTTTTATAACTGTAACCGGTTCCAGGTTCGGGTCTCTTAAAATGTGATGGCATCTTGGGAGACCCTGTGAAAGTGTGCCTAGTCTGTGCAATGCTGTACCCTACGCTAATACTCAACTAGTGTATGGTAGCATTCAAAACATTCACCAATGCAAAGACCAGGATTGTCAGGACAGGAGGGACAATAATAGCGGGTGTCACGCCTATATCGGCACTTGCTGCAGGCACGACATCTTTTTTGGGGGCGTTCGTTGGGTAGGGGTACTCGGGAGGACATAAAGAAAACGCCTCTCATGCAGCCAACTGCATTTGGTTGGGGATGTGAATGGGGGAAGTACGGGTGCTGCAGAAGTAGTGGGTTCCCAATTAGGATTGGCGAATGCAGCAGAAAGGGCATTATGGGCACGACGGGCCTGTGTTTGTCTTGGTGGCAGCGGGACACTACATGTGCTTGCCACCTCACCAGCTTGAACTGCACTTATGGGACTCGCCACATCACCAAGTGTTACTGCAGTGCTGGTTTGACTACGAGCGGGGTGTACTAGGCCGCTGGTGCTTGCCAGTTCAGCAAAACGCTACCAAAAAAACTGTTAGCGATCGCAGGGATCAGGCCTGACTCTGCGAACGCTGCAGTTATGCGTTAAGTGTTTTGTAAGTGACAGTGAATGATCGATACTGCACTTGGTTGGGCTGGGCTGGGCGGAGGGGCAAAACGCAGGTGCTAGCAGGTGTCTGGGCTGATCCCGCTAACACTGCGTTTTTGGGAACCCTAAACTGCTGGGGACGCTAGTATAAATCTGATCGGATCAGATATTGATCCGTTCAGATACTATACCACTAAGGGAGGTGTATGGTGCGTGCATGGGTGTTAGCGGTACTGGCGCTAACCTGACACTGTTTGGGGTGACACAGACCCTATCTGACCCTAAAACCTAACATATCACCGCCGGGCGATCAGGGGGCTAAACCTTTATTAGGTAATAAACAGCGGGTGCCCTGACACTATAAAAAATAAACTAACTAACCAGCGTCAACCGTAACAGTTATACGGTGATCACTGGTGAAAGGGTTAACTAGGGGGCAATCAAGGGTTTAAAACCTTTATTAGGTAGTATATAGGGGTCTCTGATGCTATAAAACGCTGATGGCGAACCTATATATTTACCTCCCTAACTAGCGTCACCAGTGACACTAATACAGCGATCAGAAAAGCGATTGCTTAGTGACACTGGTGACGGGGGGTGATCAAGGGGTTAAAATTTTATTAGTGGGGTTAGGGGGGTACCCTAGACCTAAAGCTGGCTAACACTAACTGCCCTACCACACTAATTGTCACAAACTGACACCAATGCAATAATCAGAAAAAAAAACTGCTTGGTGTCACTGTGATGGGGGGGGGGTGATTGGGGGGTGATCAGGGGTGATCAGGGGGTGATGGGGGGTGTAAAGTATGCCTGGTGTGTTTTACTGTGTGTGCATGTGTTGTGCACTCACATCGATGTCTTCTCTCCTCGGCGCCGGAGCGGAAAATACCAAGCTGAGGAGCGATGATATCATTTCCTCTGCTGCTGTTTACTATACAGCAGCAGAGGAAGAATCTCATTCGTGGGGAGCGATCGCGAGGGGGTGGCCACGAATAAGTGGTCTCCCCCTAAGCCTGGATCGCTCCCCTAACGAAGCCGACCGCCTTGGACACCGGGGGGGGCAGATTACGTACCATGTATGTGATTTTGCCTGCCCGTGCCATTCTGCCACAGTATATCTGCGTTAGGCGGTCGGCAAATGGTTAATGTCTGAATTTGTTTTTTGGAGCAGATACTGTATCCTTAACTTGGTTGCCATTGCAGAGTACCTGTTTAACACAGAGGGCATTCACTAGCTGAATGTAGTCTCTAATAAGAGCAGATGCACAGGAGCAGATGCACAGCGTCTAAAGAACCACATGGTTCTTGCCAGAGCATCCTGCAAGGGATGATAGACTTTGCTGCAGATTATTCCCAGGTTGCAGCCCTCAGTTGCACTCAAAATGGCAACAGCTGACAGCAGGGAGAAATGAAATGTGGTACAAAATCAGCAGGCAAGCTTGTGGCCAATAGCCAAAAGGTCAGAGAAGGCAGATAACAAGGATCATTAAGAAACAGGCAAATATCATGGCAGGTGGACCACAAGGATTTTCGAGAAATAGGTGGAGGTGAATCAGCACTGGAAAAGAAGTCACAACAACAGAAGTCTAAGAACAGATACTTAGAGGGGTGTTTTCTCAGCCATAAACTCGCAGTGGAAGTATTCACATGTCTAAACCTTATTACTTAAAAAGACCGAATGCAGTTTTCTGGGAATTTAGAAAGCTGTTAAACAGATGAGCAGGAACAAAATATGGTAAATTGGTATGAAAAAGCAGATTGATACTACAGAGATTCATTTGCAAAATAAATAACTGTGAACAGTGACACAAGTTGGTTTTGAAGACAGCGAACTGCAACAACAGTGACACCAGGATAACTCTGGATAAACAGGTCATCTGAGAATTTAGTAAGCATTTGTCCTTTAAAAAGAACAGTTGGTTTTTATTGTTGGAAACTAGGTGACATTGCATTTGGCTCATACAATGAGCATTAGTACCAAAGCGGTAAGGTTGGCATTTACCATGTTAAGTTTGCGGTTGGAGGCTATTTATGGATTTGGTCAAGTTTAGGATTATGGATTAACAATAATGCCCCGTACACACGGTCGGATTTTCCGATGGAAAATGTCCGATCGGAGCGTGTTGTCGGAAATTCCGACCGTGTGTGGGCTCCATCGGACATTTTCCATCGGATTTTCCGACACACAAAGTTGGAGAGCAGGAGATAAAATTTTCCGACAACAAAATCCGGATTTTGTTGTCAGAAATTCCTATCGTGTGTACACAAATCCGACGGACAAAGTGCCACGCATGCTCAGAATAAATAAAGAGATGAAAGCTATTGGCCACTGCCCCGTTTATAGTCCCGACATACGTGTTTTACGTCACCGTGTATAGAACGATCGGATTTTCCGACAACTTTGTGTGACCGTGTGTATGCAAGACAAGTTTGAGCCAACATCCATCGGAAAAAATCCTAGGATTTTGTTGTCGGAATGTCCGAACAAAGTCCGACCGTGTGTACGGGGCATAAGGGTTAATCTATAGTTGGAGTTTGGTTTAAAGGGGAAAAGTGTTAGGTGAATCTTTAGCAATAGGTTAATGCCGTGTACACACAATCAGAAATGGCGATAGCAAAACTCTGATGAGAGCTTTTTGTCTGAAAATGCGACCATGTGTATGCTCCATCAGTCTTTTGCTGGCCGAATTCCAGCCAGCAAAAGATTGAGAGCATGTTCTCTATTTTTCGATCAGGGAAAGTTCCTATCCGAAAATGTGATCGTCTGTATGCAATTCGGACGCGCAAAAAAATCACGCATGCTCAGAATCAAGTACGAGATGGAAGCGCTTGTTCTGGTAAAACGAGCGTTCGTAATGGAGATAGCACATTCGTCACACTGTCAATTTTTGGATCTTTTAATGCAGCACATTCTTTTGTTCTTTATAATGCTAGAAGAATAAATTTGTTATGCTGCTGATATTCACACAGAGTTCTCACAAACGTATTTCTTTATTATTTCTCGTGATCTCCTGAATAATCTTTTTTGTTTTTAAAGCCAGATCTCCATAATAATGTTTATTTATTTTTTATAGTCATTTTTTTAATCAAGATCTCCTGTTTTTCGATTATTTTTAAATTATTTTATAGTGATCTCCATATGTTTTTTTTTTTTTTGTGTCAAGTTTCCACAACAACATTATTATCTTGTATTTTTAAAGCTCAAGGAGGTTGGTTGGTGTCCCTTGTTAATTTGAAATTGTATTTTTAAAATGTACCTGCCTACTCACAAACAAACTGTCCTTTTTGAAGAAAAAAACATAGGCAAGTATTTTCATATAATAAAATCTACATTTATTCTGGCTCATAACAAAATAAAGAGGAAGGCAACGCTGGAGAAACTGCTTGAATTTGCTAAGCCTTTGTACCCAAGGGCACACATCAACTCTTTGTAACTAAAAATTGGTAGCCTGAGAAGTCCATATAATAGGGAGCACAATCTTGTTCAGGACTCCCAGAGATCAGAAACAGCAGCAGATGACATATATGTCCCCAGGCTGTGGTACTACAACAGCCTGCGTCTTCTGTCAGAGCAGACTGAACCCAGGCCATCACTTTCTTGTCTTCCCTGCAGCCTTCCCTCCACGCTTCCCTGCAGCCTTCCTTGGAGGCTGTGGCTCTGGAGGTGGACTTGTGGCAGGAGGAGGAGGAGGATGGGCAAGCACACATAAGTGCATGTTCTCACTAATTTGGCCCCTCAACCTCTTCCGAAGGGACTGAAAAATAAGATTCTCACACATGAAGCATTAGCCCTCCTGCATTTGCTGCAAATTTTGCAGCTACATCGCAGCCATAGGCCTCTTCAGCGTTGGGGGATGTTTTCAGGGCGCATTAGCCTCCCTAATGAGGCCCAGTGCTGCCTCCTCCACGTTACTCCCCTTCCTGGCCCTTTTTGTTGTAAGGTGGAGGGGAGGCACCTGGGATTGTGTGAGGCTACTGGGCCTGGCCACCTCCTGGCTGACACTTACCCCCGCCTCTTCCTGGCTGACACTTACCCCCGCCTCCTCCTGGCTTCCACATTCCAGAGCCTTGTCCTGGCTGAGGTCTTCCTGTGTATGAAAAAGGGACATAGTTGTAGTTTTTGGTTCATCAATCACACACAATTTTCAGCTCATGACTGTTGCAAATTGAATGTTAATAAATAGAAAAGACTATCATTCTGAGCCCAGCATTTTTCATTCTTGTCCCAATCATTTTTGCCCCCTACTGTCTATTGATATGTCAAAACCTTTTTATTCAGTCATTCATTTGTTAGCAATAATAACATCTAGTTAACAACAATAATTTTCGGAGAATAAATATGTTCAAAAATACTATACCTGGCTCCAGCTGGGCTCCTCAACTTCTTCCAGGATGGAAGGGCCAGGTTGCTCCTCAGAAGCCTCAGCTGGGGTTGAGGGAAGGGTGGATGGAAGTGTAGAAAGTGATTCCCTGGCTTCAATCTGGTCTTCCAGAAACTGCATCCTGTTGTAGTACCACAGACTAGGTACATACACATCCTTTGCTGCTGCTCCTGATCTCATTGAAGCCTGGACGCTATAAAGCTCCTTCCTATACGTGCTTCTCAAGCTACCAATTTTCTTATCCACAAACTCGATGTCTGCCTTGGGGACCTGCTTCTTCACAAATTGCAGCATTTTCTCCAGCGATGCCTTCCTAGCTGGATTATTTCGATATAAGGGGTTTTTAACACCCCACAAATTTCTCATATCCCTGTATCTGTCTATGAACTGGCCCATGAATTCAGGGTCTTTGAATTGTTTCATATTTGCTGCAAGACAAAACACAAGACAAAAACACTAATATCAGGCTAAACTTTCCTAATCTTATCCCAATATAGGCCTCAATCTCAAATCAGTATAGGCCACTGATGTCCCAAGTTAAAATGTTACCTTCATTAGAATGTTCGGCTCTATCTCCACTCACAGATCATACGCACAACACACACGTGTTAGCTTTATACACACTGCACATGCGTGAAACTCTCCCAGCGTCGCCCGTCCCTGACGTACTTTCTCAAATATTCCCCGCCCCTTCTCTTTCGTTGCAGTGGGAGAGGAACATGGCGGAGACACAGCAGGTGCGTGATAATAGCAGTAACAAGAAGGAAAGCCCGGAGCCCAAAACGTTCCAATACCGCAGGAGATTTAAGGCCTCAAATATGGCCTTTGTAGAGATGGTGGAGATGGTGGACATCTTGAAGAGGGCCGACTATGACAGGAAGTATGGACCGTACCTAAACCCAAATGTGAGAAAGGCCAAGATCATGACTAAAGTTGTGAAGAGTCTGCACAGGAATTTTGGGGTACGACAATCCAAGGAACACTGATCAGACCTGAAATTGAGGGAGCAGGATCAGTACCGAAGGATCAAGAAAGTGCTTCTAAAAAGTAAGTAGTTGTCGTGTGTTCTGATTATTATTAATACTTGCATGCTGCTCCATGTGCTTTTCTTTACTGTTGTACAGTTTAAAATGGCTACTTTCATGTTCATGGGCACAGTAATCGGTCGTAGGAAACATCGACAACAACAACAACTAAATACAATGTTTTGGGCAGATACAGGGTTAACTACATTTGATCATGCTAATTTGTATTAAAATAAGTTTAGGACATTGTTGTCTAGATGTATTTGAAAGTAGAAAGAATTGCAAACTTGAATTAAGTGTAATGTAAGGAGCAGCTCAGAGCAGCTGTTTACACATCTGGACTCAGGAGCACTAGTGTGGGACACAAGAAAAAACTTTTTAGGGTGTTCCACACAGGTACTCCACAGATACTTGGGGTGTCTCCATGTGTGAAACTTGTCCAAAAAAGGTAATTATTCCAGCTTTAGTAAGTGAAAAAATCATGTCTTCAGCTTGGAATTCTGCCAAAACAGACAATTGTACCCCACTTCCAAACAATGTTTCATATTCCTATTTCTGGCCTCAAATATCTGTGTGCTAAGTATACCTTTTGTTTCATTCTCATAGGGGAGAAAAGACTCCGGACGTTTGAGGACACCAGGAAACCCCCCGCTCCTGAAGAAGGGAAACAGAGGACACCACAACCTGAGGATGTGGAGGAAGGAGAGGTGGTTGAGATTGTCACCACAACAGGCGAGTGTCTGAGACCACAGATTCAGGTAATAGATGTACGCCTGCATATTTATAATACATGGTGTGTATTTTTTCTTTTAGGTGATGTGCATGTTGTGGAAGAACAATCTACTCATTTCACGACTGACAGTGCACAAAGGCTAATCCAGGACATAATGTTTTGTAGTCAGGATTTAGACCTCATCAAGCAAAAAAACAAATGACATAGAACAAAAACTGAAGAACATGATTGATGTACTAGGAAGAATATAAAGAACAACAAAATGACACCATTTTCAATTTTTGGAGACCAATATTTTTCAATTTTTTTACACATTTTAAAAGCCAAATTTTGAAGATGCACACAGTGTGTCAACATGTGCTATCTGCCATCAGGAGATATCAATGTATGCGTTTTGTGGGTGCAACCCCTTCCTCGTAACTTAAGTAGGTGAGAGGAAGTGGTTGCAACCCCAAAACACGTCCATTGATCCCCCATGATGGAAGATAGCACATGTTGACATTAGGCATGGGATCAGGAGGGAAATCTCTAGTTTGACTCCCAATTTGTGTGCATCTTCAAATATATCAACACATTTTTGCCACTATAATGTCCGATATTGCCTTCAGTTTTTCAATGTTGAACTTTGTAAGTTCCTGAGTTGTGTATGTTATGTTTTGAAACATGCCTGTTTATGTACTAAAAAAATATTTTCAAGGTAAAACTTAAAAAAAAATATGTTTTTCAAAAAAAAAAATTACAACGCACATGTAAATGTGCACAGAGTAAAAGGTTTTATACTCAACAACGTGTGGCTTTTTCTTTCAATGCTCAATACCATTTTTTGTATTAAGTTGGTGTTTACAGTGACAATGGGTGTTATTTAAACCACTTGGCACTACAAGTGCACTAGGAGAACCTAGGAGACAGCTCAAAGAAACACAAGCAGTAAATCAAAATCAAGATTTGATCAGATCAATTTTTTTTTATATCTAAAATAATTACAAATTTGTTGATATAGCAATGGCCCCCCTACCCATAAAATAATCTACATATTTTTGACACACTTCAGGGGCACTTTGGGGGGGCAAGCCAGTACGGTCAATTTCCAGGGCTGTCAGTGGATTTTCTGGAAGTCTGGCCTCAGGCCCAACTGAGGCAACATAATTCGGAGCATTTCTCTTCAAAAAGTTGTGAAGTATGCAGCATGCTAGAACTATGTGGTTAAGTTTGTACTCCGCCATATTAATAGCCATAAGAAATAGGGGGAAATGGCTGGACATTATCCCAAAGGCATTCTTCACGACTCTTCTGGCTCTGGCCAGCCGGTAAATAAAAACTCTCTTCTCCGGGGTGAGGGTCCTCTGGGGGAATGGCCTCATCAGGTGATCACCAAGATCAAATGCTTTATCAGCGATAAAAACAAATGGGAGTCCTTCCATGTTCTCTTCCGCAGGTGGCAATCCCAAGCCACCACTCTGGAGTTGTTGGTAGAATTCGGTCTGGGTAAAGACTCCACCATCCGACATCCAGCCATTCTTCCCCACGTCCACATAGAGAAACTCGTATGTCGCCGACACCATCACCATCAACACAATACTATGAAACCCCTTATAGTTAAAATAGTATGATCCCAAGTGGGGTGGTGGGACGATGTGGACGTGCTTCCCATCGATTGCCCCTCCGCAGTTGGGAAAGTTCCAATGATGAGCAAATTGGGAAGTCACGATCTGCCATTCCTGTGGCCTTGAAGGTCAAAAAAGAAAAAATAATTATTAGTACTTTTGCACATAACATTGCAAGCAGATTAGACACAAACTTTCTTGGCCAAAATCAGTATAACATTTATTTTAAGGAGTATTTAAAGACAAAAATATAAGGTCCACTTATCAGATTCCTCACCCCCTCTGATGGCCCATTGGAAACATTTTAGGGGGTGAGGGTTATGAATAGGGATGAGCCGAACACCCCCCTGTTCGGTTCGCACCAGAACATGCGAACAGGAAAAAAGTTCGCTCGAACACGCGAACACCGTTAAAGTCTATGGGACACGAACATGAATAATCAAAAGTGCTAATTTTAAAGGCTTATATGCAAGTTATTGTCATAAAAAGTGTTTGGGGACCTGGGTCCTGCCCCAGGGGACATGGATCAATGCAAAAAAAAGTTTTAAAAACGGCCGTTTTTTCAGGAGCAGTGATTTTAATAATGCTTAAAGTCAAACAATAAAAGTGTAATATCCCTTTAAATTTCGTACCTGGGGGGTGTCTATAGTATGCCTGTAAAGGGGCGCATGTTTCCTGTGTTTAGAACAGTCTGACAGCAAAATGACATTTGGAAGGAAAAAACTCATTTAAAACTACTCGCGGCTATTGCATTGCCGACAATACACATAGAAGTTCATTGATAAAAACGGCATGGGAATTCCCCCCAGGGAAACCCCGAACCAAAATTAAAAAAAAAAAAAATGACGTGGGGGGGTCCCCCTAAATTCCATACCAGGCCCTTCAGGTCTGGTATGGATATTAAGGGGAACCCCGGCCAAAATTAAAAAAAAAATGACGTGGGGTTCCCCCTAAATTCCATACCAGACCCTTCAGGTCTGGTATGGATTTTAAGGGGAACCCCGCGCCAAAAAAAAAAAAAAAAACGGCGTGGGGTCCCCCCAAAAATCCATACCAGACCCTTATCCGAGCACGCAACCTGGCAGGCCGCAGGAAAAGAGGGGGGGACGAGAGTGCGGCCCCCCCCCCCTCCTGAACCGTACCAGGCCACATGCCCTCAACATTGGGAGGGTGCTTTGGGGTAGCCCCCCAAAACACCTTGTCCCCATGTTGATGAGGACAAGGGCCTCATCCCCACAACCGTGGCCGGTGGTTGTGGGGGTCTGCGGGCGGGGGGCTTATCGGAATCTGGAAGCCCCCTTTAACAAGGGGACCCCCAGATCCCGGCCCCCCCCTGTGTGAAATGGTAAGGGGGTACTTACCCCTACCATTTCACTAAAAAACTGTCAAAATAGTTAAAAATGACAAGAGACAGTTTTTGACAATTCCTTTATTTAAATGCTTCTTCTATCTTCCTTCATCTTCTTCTTCTTCTGGTTCTTCTGACTCTTCTGGTTCTTCCTCCGGCGTTCTCGTCCAGCATCTTCTCCGTGGCGTCTTCTATCTTCTTCTCCTCGGGCCGCTCCGCACCCATGGCATTGGGGGGGAGGCTCCCGCTCTTCTCTTCATCTTCTTCTTCATCCTCTTCTCTTCTTCATCTTCTTCATCTTCATCTTCTCTTCTTTTCTTCTGCAGGCCGCTCCGCATCCATGCATGGAGGGAGGCTCCCGCTGTGTGACGGCGTCTCCTCGTCTGACGGTTCTTAAATAACGGGGGGCGGGGCCACCCGGTGACCCCGCCCCCCTCTGACGCACGGTGACTTGACGGGACTTCCCTGTGACGTCACGGGGAATGCCACAGGGAAGTCCCGTCATGTCCCGTGCGTCAGAGGGGGGCGGGGTCACCGGGTGGCCCCGCCCCCCGTTATTTAAGAACCGTCAGACGAGGAGACGCCGTCACACAGCGGGAGCCTCCCTCCATGCATGGATGCGGAGCGGCCCGCAGAAGAAAAGAAGAGAAGATGAAGATGAAGAAGATGAAGAAGAGAAGAGGATGAAGAAGAAGATGAAGAGAAGAGCGGGAGCCTCCCCCCCAATGCCATGGGTGCGGAGCGGCCCGAGGAGAAGAAGACAGAAGACGCTGCGGAGAAGATGCTGGACGAGAACGCCGGAGGAAGAACCAGAAGAGCCAGAAGAACCAGAAGAAGATGAAGGAAGATAGAAGAAGCATTTAAATAAAGGAATTGTCAAAAACTGTCTCTTGTCATTTTTAACTATTTTGACAGTTTTTTAGTGAAATGGTAGGGGTAAGTACCCCCTTACCATTTCACACAGGGGGGGGCCGGGATCTGGGGGTCCCCTTGTTAAAGGGGGCTTCCAGATTCCGATAAGCCCCCCGCCCGCAGACCCCCACAACCACCGGCCACGGTTGTGGGGATGAGGCCCTTGTCCTCATCAACATGGGGACAAGGTGTTTTGGGGGGCTACCCCAAAGCACCCTCCCAATGTTGAGGGCATGTGGCCTGGTACGGTTCAGGAGGGGGGGGCCGCACTCTCGTCCTCCCCTCTTTTCCTGCGGCCTGCCAGGTTGCGTGCTCGGATAAGGGTCTGGTATGGATTTTTGGGGGAACCCCACGCCGTTTTTTTTTTTTTTTTTGGCGCGGGGTTCCCCTTAAAATCCATACCAGACCTGAAGGGTCTGGTATGGAATTTAGGGGGAACCCCACGTCATTTTTTTTTTTTAATTTTGGCCGGGGTTCCCCTTAATATCCATACCAGACCTGAAGGGCCTGGTATGGAATTTAGGGGGACCCCCCCACGTCATTTTTTTTTTTTTTAATTTTGGTTCGGGGTTTCCCTGGGGGGAATTCCCATGCCGTTTTTATCAATGAACTTCTATGTGTATTGTCGGCAATGCAATAGCCGCGGGTAGTTTTAAATGTATTTTTTCCTTCCAAATGTCATTTTGCTGTCAGACTGTTCTAAACACGGGAAACATGCGCCCCTTTACAGGCATACTATAGACACCCCCCAGGTACGAAATTTAAAGGGATATTACACTTTTATTGTTTGACTTTAAGCATTATTAAAATCACTGCTCCTGAAAAAACGTCCGTTTTTAAAACTTTTTTTTGCATTGATACATGTCCCCTGGGGCAGGACCCGGGTCCCCAAACACTTTTTATGACAATAACTTGCATATAAGCCTTTAAAATTAGCACTTTTGATTTCTCCCATAGACTTTTAAAGGGTGTTCCGCGGCATTCGAATTTGCCGCGAACACCCCAAATTGTTCGGTGTTCGGCGAACTTGCGAACAGCTAATGTTCGAGTCGAACATGAGTTCGACTCGAACTCGAAGCTCATCCCTAGTTATGAATGAGTTTTGGACACCAAAAAAAAGCCTCTGACACTCTGCCTGAATTTACGGACAACAATAACATTTGGACACATTTTAGGGGGTATTTAGGGTAAAGTACTACAATTTCAGCTGACAAAATACATATTTAAGTGATTAGGCTAGGTGTATATAGGCCCAAGATAGCATGCTGGGGAGGTTAGTGAAGGCAAATATGCATGAAGGACAAAAAAGGAGCATTAAAAGCTTCCAGCATGCATGAGGACAAAGGGGACATTGACAGCATATTACAATCATGGTAATTAGGGAATGATAAAAGAAATACAATACATTAGCATACATTAAATACATAGAATGTGATGTTAAAGGAGAAACTTACCCTAATATAGTCCTTCTGCAGGACCTATATGATGGCAGAACAGGTCTCTGGAATAATGATCCCCAGAGCCTGGGGGGAGATGCCTGTAGAGAACATGAGGTCCTGTAGACTTCTCCCCATTGCCAAGTACCGCAACGTGGCGACTAGGCTCTGCTCCGGAGTGATGGCTTGCCACATGTAGGTGTCCTGCTTAGTAATATAAGGGGACAGCAAAGCCAACAGACCGTGAAAAAGGGGGTCCCTCATCCGGAGAAAATTTCTGAAATCATCTGGATCTCACTCAGCAAAGGCATATGAGAGAATTGGTCATGCTAGAGAAACCAATTCTTGGTCCATGAACTCCTCCCCACCCTGTTCATGGACTGGGCTTGGGTCAAAGCAAGAACCCGCAACATGGCTTCAAAATGGTCGGCTGGTCAGAACGAACTAACAGAACGCACTGAAGAACAGAAAGGCCTGTGAAGAGTGAGCTGAAAATCAGAGACGAGCGGACAAGAACGCACTGAAAAACAGATACGAACTGACTACGCGCACTGAAAACCAGATACAAACCCACAAGCACAAACTGAAGAGCAGTAACAGACTGAAAAGCATGAAAGCTGAAAAGCGCGAATCGTCTCTCACCAAACTTCTACTAACACAAGATAAACATGAGATTAGCAGAAGGAGCCCAAAGGGTGGCGCACTGGGTATTGAACTTCTGTTTTCTGGTTCCGTCTTACGTGTTGTACGTCACCGCGTTCTTGACGGTCGGAATTTGGTGTGACCGTGTGTATGCAAGGCAAGCTTGAGTGGAATTCCGTCGGAAAAGCCATCCAAGTTTTTTTAGACGGAAATTCCGATCGTGTGTACGCGGCATAAGGGTAAGGTGTTAGGGGTTAATTAGTGTCAGTAAACAGTTTTAACATTACGTGCATATCAGGTGAGCGCAAAAGTGATTATCAATGTGCTGTTTAACCTTCATTTTTCAGTCCCAGAATGGAGACAGTTGATGGGCAAGTTGTATTGTTTAACTGCAATAGAGAAAAGCAAGGTCACTAACCTGGCTATGTAATCTTGACAGGTGCCTACACAGTGCGTGCGTGAGTTTTATGAATGTATTTAGTTGTTTGGCTGGTGTTCAGCTGTATGTTTTATGGTCAGACTAAGGAAACTTGTGCCCTGAATATGGACAATAAACTGTTTACCTATTCTAACAAGCAGTAAAACAGTTTTAAAACAAGCCACCCCTGACATTTCTATTTTTAAATCACTTCAAAAGAAAATAATTAAAACCAGCAAACATTATTTTATTTTTTTAAAGCAGAGACCCTACAGAATAAAATGGTGGGTTTTGAAAATTTTTAAATCACACAGTATTTACGCAGCGGTTTTTCAAACAATTTTTGGGGGGAAATATTACACTTTAATGAATTGTAATGAACACAATATACAGTAATGTATAAGTCAGCTTAACTGTTCAGCCTGTTAAGGGACGCCAGTGATGCATATAACAATCTCATAGGAGCCTTAGACCCGATCATGCAGTATACCAGAAGGAAGAGGAAACAAACTCATTGTGCAGCGTTCAGTTAAAAGCACAAGATAGGACACTCTCCACTAGTGCTAATATGTCGCTGCTATTCCTTGCCTTGCCTGAGGTATGTTTCATTCAATAGGGCATATTCTGTGAGGCAGTAGGGGACAGCAGTGTTCACATCACTTCCTTAAATAGAGTAAAGGCGTTCACCACTAGAGGGCAGCAGTTGATCTGGCTTATAAGGTAAATATTTATTCCTGTGCTACCATGTATGGGAGGATCAGGATGGAACTGCTGCAAGCACCAAATAGGGGTCAATCCATACCCATATGTAGTAAATAGAGTGAGGGTTGGCGCTGCGCTGTTCACAGATAATTAAAATAGAGAGAGAGAACCGTGCTGCTAAAGGTAGCAGTACACATAAAACAAATGCAATTTCATACAAATATTAAATGGCAAATGTGACTGGTATCAAAGTGCACAGTGCATGATAAATTACTACTGAGACTAATATCAAAGTGCAAGGTGCATAATAAATGCTAAAAGTGCAATAATACTTCTGTATATTAGTTATGTGCAAGAAAAATATATAAAAAACAACACCAACTATGCAAAGTCGCAAAGTCAACTGTGCAAAAAATACGCAAATAATTTCTTGTGCAAAGTGCAAATATCTTGTGCAAAATCAGTCAGTACATCAAGACTGAAGGTGATTAATTACCACCATCTATGGCAAAATAATGATTTAAAATTAATTTGGGTACAGTGTTACATGACTGGGTAATTGCCATTCAAATTGTGACTGTGCTGAAATCTGAAAAATGACCTTGGCAGGAAAGAGTCTGGTCTTGAAGTGGTTAAAGTTGATTGCACTGTTTGTTCAGAATATGTAAATCATTTAGTGTGCATTATGTTGGCACATTTTCACTATAAGGTTAGGAGACAGAGCATGTAGTGCCTTTTTTGGTGGTAAATCTCCATGCAAATACTCTATAATGTTCTCCTGACACCAAAAACTTTTGTTTTTTACATCAGCATAAATTGTGCTCCATCATTTTTTCACACTGCTCTTTATTGACTTGTGAGAGTTTGAATTGTTACTGGCTGGCTGAATGACACAATTGCAGCAGCAATAGTGTGTTATATCGTAGATTTACCTACAGTACCTTTTAAAAATGTCCTGATGAAGCAGGTTGAATACCTGGGAAATGCATTGAGAATTGCCCTCACTCCTCTGCAAGAATTAGCTTAAAAGACTGTGAATCAACTTGTATAATAATGGATTTATACTTGTAGTAGCCGAACAGTGGGTTGTGAAGTTTTAGGAGGTAAATCTAATTTATGCATTTTAGAATTGAATTCAATATTTGCGCAACTTAAGTAATGTTTTAATTAATGTTTTAAGATTTTAAAGATTTGTTACCAAAGTCGTGGTATAAACTCTGAGTGCATTGGCCACTGATAAATCAACTAAAAATAAACAATGGAAAGACTGAATAAAACTGACTTGAAAGAAGGATTAGAACCAAACTGAACTCTGAGCAAAGAAGAATTTAAAATGAAGATGACTAGATAACTGCTGCACAGATTAAATAGGTGTTCTGTTAACCCCTTCCCGCCGACCGTACGCAGATATGCGTACTCGGCTTTCCGGGGTTATACCGGGATGATGCCCGCAGCTGCAGGCATCATCCCGGTACCGTTGTTTACAGCGGGCGATCGGCTACCCGTGTATAACAACTGATGCGGCTAAAAGCCGCTCGGCTGTTATACCGGAGGAGCGGGAGGGGACATCCCCCCCCTCCCGCCGCCTCCCGCCGCTGTTACCCGGTGTCCGTCCGGCTGCCTTCGGCGGCTGGGGGCGGGCTGGAACGAAGCTGTGAGCGGCTTCGTTCCAGCCTTCTTGTTGTAAACGCGGAAGCGACGTCATGACGTCACTTCCCGTTTACTCGGCTGCCAATGGCGCCGAATTTAAAAAAGTACACAGTATTCAGAATCGCCGTTTTCGGCAATCTGAATACTTTGAAGTGTAAAGGAGGGATGGGGGGTCTTTTAGACCACATATTACTGTCACAAGGGATGTTTACATTGCTTGTGACAGCAATAAAAGTAAAAAAAAAAAAAAAAAAAAAAATTAAACACAATTTATAAAGTACAAAAATAAATAAAATAAAAAAAAAAAAAAAATTTTAAAGTGCCCCTGTCCCCGCGAGCTCGCGCAGCGAAGAAAACGCATACGGAAGTCGCGCCCGCATATGTAAACGGTGTTCAAACCACACATGTGAGGTATCGCCGCGATCGTCAGAGCGAGAGCAATAGTTCTAGCCCTAGACCTCCTCTGTAGCTCAAACCTGGTAACCGTAAAAATTTTTTAAAGCGTTGCCTATGGAAATTCAAAGGTACCGTAGTTCGTCGCCATTCCACGAGTGCGTGCAATTATAAAAGGTGACATGTTTGGTATCTATTTACTCGGCGTAACATCATCTTTCACATTATACAAAAAAATTGGGGTAACTTTACTGTTTGGATTTTTTAAAATTCATGAAAGTGTCACTTTTCCAAAAATTTGCGTTTAAAACACCGCTGCACAAATACCGTGTGATAAAAAATATTGCAACAATCGCCATTTTATTCTCTAGATTCTCTGCTAAAAAATATATATATATAATGTTTGGGGGTTCTAAGTAATTTTCTAGCAAAAAATACGGATTTTAACTTGTAAACACCAAATTTCAAAAATAGGCTTAGTCATGAAAGGGTAGCATTCACTTAAAATGCCACAATCTTTGCTGCTGTTAAGTTGTTGCTGTAAACCATTATAATTATTATTTATTGAATTTGTAGCAAAAATTGATACTGTATACACTTTGGACTATTGAAACTGACAATAAAACTTTTGTTATAGAAACATTGATAAAATGTACCTAAATGTGTAGGTGTGAAGGTGTGCAGCTTTATTGAACCTAATTTTTGATATGACTTAATTTTAGAATGTAGGATGCTTTCTAAAATTGTTAATAGTAAATTGTAAAGCTATAGATCAACTACAATATGAGGGAAGATGTATTACTCGTTGATTATGGGCACTAATATGCAGCACTAATAGGTGGTACTGATATTCAGCACTGATGGGCATTGATAGGTGGCACTGATGGGCACTCATAGGTGACACAGATGGGCACTGATAGGCAACACTGATGGACACTGAAAGGTGGCACTGATGGGCACTGATAGGAGGCACTGATGAGCACTGATGGGCACTGATAGGTGGCACTGGACACTGATAGATGGCACTGATTGGCATCACTAATGAGGAGGCACTGGCAGACATTACTGATGGGCACTGTTTGGCATAATTTATGGGCACTGATTGACATCCCTGGTGGTCCTGGGTGGCATACTTGGTAGTCATCATTGGTGGGCATCCCTGGTGGTCCTGGGTGGGCATCCTGGGGGGGGGCTGTGATGATAATCAATCAGCGCACACGCCCCCTGTCAGGAGAGCATCAGATCGGCTCTCCTCTACTCACATCTTTCAGACGTGATAGAGGAAAAGCCAATGCATGGCTTTTCCTGTTTACACTGTAATCAGCTGTGATTGGACACAGCTGATAACGTGGTAAAGAGCCTACATAAGAGGCTCTTTACTGGGATCAAAGATCCCAGTAAAGAGGGATCGAAGATGTGGTATGTCCGACTGACACACCACACCATCGATCACCGCGCTGCGCGCCCCTATGGGCACGTGCTCGCGGCTTATCCTGCTGGATGTCATATGTCGTCCAGTCAGGATGACTGAACCCCACCCCACCAAAAATATAAGTTTTGAGCTGGAAAATACTTTTTTTTGTTAAACATTTAACTTCCAGTCTCTTTTTGCAGGCAAGGTAATGAATCACATGCTGTTTAACATTTACTTTGAAAGAAAAATCTTTTCAATGTTTTAAAATTCACTGACAAGCACCTAACCTTTAACAATAAAAAACAAAAAGCAAGACCTTTTGTCTAAGATGCAATTTGTACTTTAATTAGTTATAAACAAATAAGCAATGGTATACAGTATTTTCAGTGAAGATTATGAAAGATACAGAACCTACTTCTTGTGATCAGAAACAATTTGCCAGCTAGCCATAGGCTTAATAGAGGGTAATTACAGTTGCAATAAAAAGTATGTGAACCCTTTTGGAATGATATGGATTTCTGCACAAATTGGTCATAAAATGTGATCTGATCTTCATCTAAGTCACAACAATAGACAATCACAGTCTGCTTAAACTAATAATACACAAAGAATTAAATGTTACCATGTTTTTATTGAACACACCATGTAAACATTCACAGTGCAGGTGGAAAAAGTATGTGAACCCTTGGATTTAATAACTGGTTCCTTTGGCAGCAATAACTTCAACCAAACGTTACCTGTAGTTGCATATCAGACGTGCACAATGGTCAGGAGTAATTCTTACAGGTCAGGAGAATGTTTATATGGTGTGTTCAATAAAAACATGGTAACATTTAATTCTTTGAGTGTTATTAGTTTAAGCAGACTGTGATTGTCTATTGTTGTGACTTAGATGAAGATCAGATCACATTTTATGACCAATTTGTGCAGAGATCCATATCATTCCAAAAGGGTTCACAAAATTTTTATTGCAACTGTATATAATGCTAAGGATCCACATTTCCAGCTAGTAATCCTATCTGACTACCTTGTTCAAGCTGGATACAAAAAATTTAAAAGCATTTAAAAAACAAAAATAAAAATGTTATATACTGCAGTGGCGTAGCGTGGGTTGTCAGCACCCGGGGCAAGGCAAGTAATTTGCGCCCCCTAACCTGTGGGCTTTTAGCACCCAAGAATGGTGGCCCAGGTTCCTCCACTTACAGCCTGAGCCTCTGATTGGCCGCCTGCAGCCTTTTATTATTGGTTAGATCTGAGATATCTCTTTGATTACAGTAGTCAAAGAGATATTTTCGCAGTATCAGTCAATAATAAAAGGCTGTGGGCAGCCAATCAGAGGTCTAGGTTGTAAATAACAAGGAGCACCTACATACAACAGAGCAGGCAGCCAATAATAACCCAGACATAAGGGTTGTGCATATTATTTAATGCTAGACATACTACAGGAGACAGTCAGAAACTGTATGCATACTATAGGTTTGGTACGGTCAGAGACTGCAGAGATTCTACAGGTGATGGTAAGAGACTGCTGACATAGTACAGGAGATGGTCAGAGACTGCAGATATACTACAGGAGATGGTCAGAAACTGCACACATAGTACAGGAGATGGTCAGAGACTGCAGAGTTCATGAGTGTACTGCGTACAGAGTACAAAGATCAGGAGTGTGCCATATACAAAGTGCAAAGATCAAGATTATGCTACGTACCAAGTGCAAAAATCAGGAGTACCCTATGTACAGAATATAAAGTTTAGGAGAGCGCTAGGTACAGAGTTTAGATGTGCAATTCATACAGAGTGAAGAGCTCAGGAGTGTACTGCATACACCGTGCAGAATTCAGTAGTGAGCTACCTACAGTGTGCAAAGATTAGGAGTGTGCTAAATACAAAGAGAAAAGATTAAGATTCTACTACGCACTGAGTGCAAAGATCAGGACTGTCCTATGTACTGAATGCAGGGTTCAGGAGTGCACTACATACAGAGTGAAGAGTTCAAAAGTGCAAAGAGTTCAGGAGTGCGCTACGCAGAGTGAGCAGAGTTCAGAAGTGCACTGCGTAGAGTTCATGAGTGTGCTACGTAAAGATTGCAGGGTTCAGGAATGCATGTCTCACAGGACAGTTTACAACTCCCCTTCCAATACAGAGCTCTCCTCCCACCCCCAAATCCTCTCTTCCCCACCTACAAAGTATCAGAGAGAGGGGCTGCTACAGAAGTACAGCTACAGCTTACAGTAGGAGTACAATGTTGTTAGGTGGGGAGAGGGGTCATTAGTGCAATGAGGGGGTATAGGCAATTATATTGGTGCTAAGTTAATAGGGCATTGGTGCTAAATGGGGGGGAGCAATGTGCTAATTTCAAACTTGGGGGAGAGTTGGAACATTGGTGCTAAGTGGGGGAGGGGGGCATTGGAGCTAAGTCGGGGGGATGTTTGGGATAAGTGGGGAGAGAGGGGTTACTTGGGATAAGTGGGGGTTATTGGGGATACATGGGAGGAGAGGAGAAACATTTGGGATACGTGGGAGGAGAGGGGGAACATTTGGGATAAGTGGTGGGACAGGAGGGACATTGGGAATAAGTGGGGAGAGAGGAGGGACATTGGGGATAAGTGGGGGGAGAGGAGGGACATTGAGGGGACTGGAAGGACATTGGGGGGGGCAGAAGGGACATAGGTGATAGGTGGGGGACAGGAGGGACATGGGGGGACATTGGGGGGGCAGAGGGACGTTGGGGTTAAGTGGGGGACAGGAGGGACATTGAGGGGACTGGAGGGATATTGGGGGGACAGGAGGGACATTGGGGATAAGTGGGGGACAGGAGGGACATGAGGGAGGGACATTGGGGGGACAGGAGGGACATTGGGGATAGGTGGGGGACAGGAGGGACATGGGGGGGACATTGGGGAGGCAGAGGGATGTTGTGGATAAGTGGGGGACAGGAGGGACATTGAGGGGACTGGAGGGACATTGGGGGGGACAGGAGGGACATTGGGGATAAGTGGGGGACAGGAGGGACATGGGGGGAGGGACATTGAGGGGACAGGAGGGACATTGGGGATAAGTGGGGGACAGGAGGGACATGGGGGGACATTGGGGATAAGTGGGGGACAGGAGGGACATTGGGGGACAGGAGGAACATGGGGGGAGGGGCATTGGGGATAAGTGGGGGACAGGAGGGACATTGGGGGACAGGAGGAACATGGGGGAGGGACATTGGGGATAAGTGGGGGACAGGAGGGACATGGGGGGGACATTGGGAATAAGTGGGGGGAGAGGAGGGACATTGAGGGGACTGGAGGGACATTGGGGGGGGCAGGAGGGACATAGGTGATAGGTGGGGGACAGGAGGGACATGGGGGGACATTGGGGGGGCAGAGGGACGTTGGGGTTAAGTGGGGGACAGGAGGGACATTGAGGGGACTGGAGGGATATTGGGGGGACAGGAGGGACATTGGGGATAAGTGGGGGACAGGAGGGACATGAGGAATGACATTGGGGGGACAGGAGGGACATTGGGGATAGGTGGGGGACAGGAGGGACATGGGGGGGACATTGGGGAGGCAGAGGGATGTTGTGGATAAGTGGGGGACAGGAGGGACATTGAGGGGACTGGAGGGACATTGGGGGGGACAGGAGGGACATTGGGGATAAGTGGGGGACAGGAGGGACATGGGGGGAGGGACATTGAGGGGACAGGAGGGACATTGGGGGAGGGACATTGAGGGGACAGGAGGGACATTGGGGATAAGTGGGGGACAGGAGGGACATGGGGGGAACATTGGGGATAAGTGGGGGACAGGAGGGACATTGAGGGGACTGGAGGGACATTGGGGGGACAGGAGGGACATTGGGGATAAGTGGGGGACAGGAGGGACATGGGGGGACATTGGGGATAAGTGGGGGACAGGAGGGACATTGGGGGACAGGAGGAACATGGGGGGAGGGGCATTGGGGATAAGTGGGGGACAGGAGGGACATTGGGGGACAGGAGGAACATGGGGGAGGGACATTGGGGATAAGTGGGGGACAGGAGGGACATGGGGGGGACATTGGGAATAAGTGGGGGACAGGAGGGACATTGGGGGACAGGAGGAACATGGGGGCAGGGACATTGGGGGGGACAATGGGGATAAGTGGGGGACAGGAGGGACATTGGGGGGACGGGAGGGACATTGAGGATGAGTGGGGGAGTGGGGGAGAGGGTGATGCTCTGTGTATGTGAAGTGTACATCCGTTTCACATACCACAGTTCACTTGATCAGGAAGATCCATTTCCCTGGAGATGTCATTTCATTGCATGTGGGGTAGAGTTGGCGCTGCACCGCCAGTGTCAGACTGGCTGCCACAATGTAGAAAGGGGAGATCCAGTCCAGAGCGAAGAAAGAGAAGACAGTGGCGGTTCACACAGCTAGGCGCAGGCGGGAGCAATCCAGCCCTGCCGCTGCACGTGACCCCCGTTCGTCCAATCACCAGGCACCCGCTGCCCATGCCTGAATAGGAACCTGGTGGCCAGAGCACAGCCAGTGACACCGTCCGTACACAGCATTTGGACGGAGTGTCACTGGCACCGGATGCTGCGCCCCACAAATTTTGCGCCCGGGGCCACGGCACCCCCCGCACCCCCCACGCTACGCCACTGATATACTGTATTGTAGCTTACCATTCCTTAGATGTGTCAGCAGGAATTTGGTACCAACAAACAACAGCAGTTTTTGTCACTGAAACTCTTAAGCAGCACATTTTCTGCTAGACATAAACACATGGACATTTTAGAAAGAGTAATATTGTCACTGAGCTATCCAGATGCAGAATGAAGTGAATCTTAGAGTTTGCAAGCTTTCCCACGCTTACAGTAAATGCAATGATTAATTGACACATCTATACTATACTATAATAAAACACATGTACAAAGTATTGCTTAGAAATTAAAAGTAATAGTATAGAAGAAAAAAAAAACATAAGTTATAATTATTCTGATTTTAAAGAAATGAAAACAAAACGTTATCCTGAAGTGACAATATCTTAACTGTTAATGCATTTTATTCAGTACCTAACAAGAAAGGACATTTTTAATTTCATTAAAGCGGAACTAAAGCCATCAATTCAATAGCTTCAAAAAACAGTTACATTCTCTGCAAATGCCGGGAATGTAAGTGTCACATTTGCTTATGTTCTCACCCAAACTGTCAAGCCAACAAATGGCTGGTGTCATACAGTGCCTTTAAAAACTATTCATATACCCTTGAAATTTTCCACATTTTGTTATGTTAGAACCAAAGAAGTAAATGTATTTTATTGGGATTTTATGTAATAGACCAACACAAAGTGGCACATAATTGTGAAGTGGAAGGAAAATGATAAATGATTTTCAAAATTTTTTACAAATAAAAATGTGAAAAGTGTGGTGTGCATTTGTATTCAGCCCCCTTTACTATGATACCCCTAATTAAAATCTAGTGGAACCAATTGCCTTCAAAAGTCACCTAATTAGTAAATAGAGTCCACCTGTGTGTAATTTAATATCAGTATAAATACAACTGTTCTGTGAAGCCCTCAGAGGTTTGTTAGAGAACCTCAGTGAACAAACAGAATCACGAATGCCAAGAAATACACCAGACAGGTCAGGGATAAAGTTGTGAATAAGTTTAAAGCAGGGTCAGCTTATAAAAAAAATCCCAAGCTTTGAACATCTCATGGAACATTGTTAAATCCACCTTCTGAAAATAGAAAGAGTATGGCACAACTGCAAACCTACCAAGACATGGCCGTCTACCTAAGCTGACAGACCGGGCAAGGAGAGCATTAAGCAGAGAAGCAGCCAAGAGGCCCATAGTAACTCTGAAGGAGCTGCAGAGAGCCACAGTTTAGGTGGAAAAATCTGTCCACAGGACAACTATTAGTTGTGCACTCCACAAATTTGGCCTTTTTGGAAGATTGGCAAGAAGAAAGCCATTGTTGAAAGAAAGCCATAGGAAGTCCAGTTTGCAGTTTGTGAGAAGCCATTTGGGGGACAAAAAGGTGCTCTGGTCAGATGAGACCAAAATTGAACTTTTTGGCCTAAAAGCAAAATGCTATGTGTGGCGGAAAACTAACACTGCACAACTCTACACAACTCTGAACACACCATCCCCATTGTGAAACATGGTGGTGGCAGCATCTTGTTGTGGGGATGCTATTCTTCAGCAGGGACAGGGAAACTGGTCAGGGTTGATGGGAAGATGGATAGAGCCACATACAGAGCAATCTTAGAAGAAAACCTGTTAGTCTGCAAAAGACTTGAGATTGGGATGGAGGTTCACTTTTCAGTAGGACAATGACCCTAAACATACAGCCAGAGCTACAATGGAATGGTTTACATCAAAGTATATTCATGTATTAGAATGACCCAGTCAAAGTCCAGAACTAATTCCAATTGAGAATCTGTGGCAAGACTTGAAAATTGCTCTCCATCCAATCTGATAGAGCTTGAGCTATTTTGCAAAGAAGAATGGGCCAAAAATGTCAATCTCTAGATGTGCAAAGCTGGTAGAGACATACCCAAAAAGACTTGCAGCTGTAATTGCAGCAAAAGGTGGTTCTACGAAGTATTGACTCAGGGGGGATGAATACAAATGCACACCACACTTTTCACATATTTATTTGTAAAAAAAGATTGAAAACCATTTATCATTTTCCTTCAACTTCACAAATTAAGTGCCACTTTGTGTTGATCTATCACATAAAATCCTAATAAAATACATTTATGTTTTTGGTTGTAACATGACAAAATGTGGAACATTTAAAGGGGTATGAATACCTTTTCAAGGCACTGTAAATGATGACATGTGCAGTATCATGGCAGTTAAAGATCAGAGGCTAAGATGGCAGCTTCCTTGGCTAAAAGATAGAAGGGTTTAGTAGTGCTTTAAAAACACAAGTACATTTGCAGACAAAAAAAGAAAGTTGTTTTGCACAGAATAATTTTAAACTCCACACTTAAAGTGTAACGCACATTTTAGGCATTTACATTTGTTTTAAAGCTTGCTGTGCACTTAGTCCCCTTCACCCCATTTCTTCCAGTCTTATTATCACCTGGCCTGTCTGTGCATTTTCATTGGTCCCTAAGGTGAGGAACGGTAATTTATTAATTTAGCTAAGTAGAACAGTAGTGTAGCACCAGATACCTTAAGAACTCGTCCTTACCTTTCAAGCGTTCCCTCACTGCTGATACAGCAGCCATGCATTTACCTTGGGAGAACAAGCATCAATGTTGCATGAAAAGAACACAGTGGGATACAAAACACCAGTGGCATTTGACATATGGAATTAACCATCTCCACTATTTATTACAAGTGCTCTTCTGTAGAAGTGCCAGTCTCAACAAGTGGCCAGACTGCTGGTTGGAAGCTAAACAGTGGGGACCTTGAGAGGAGAGTGCGAACAAGTTTTGCTTTTGACTGCTGGTGTTTGCTGTGTTGCATTTTTAGGTTTTTTTGGGGGGCTTTTCCTTGCAACTTTTTAACACCTTTTTCTGTCACTTTTTAAACAGCCTTTTTTTTTCTTTCCTTCCTTCAGCCTACTAATTAAGGGGAGTGGTTAATTGGTCACAGGTGCTTGAGGCCTATATAACTTTCCGTAGAACTCATTTTGAACCTGCTCATCTTTGAGTTTGCAGGAACTTAGACCAAGTGGAACTGGACTAAGTGGTGAGTTAAAAACCAGATTTAGTGGAACTGGACTAAGTGGTAGGTTAAAAAGAGTTAGTGGAACTGGACTAAGTGGTGAGTTAAAAACCAGAGTTGAAAACAGGAGGTTATAACAGGGGTCAAAGTACCTGTGTAGTGTGAGTGTGTACCTGTGTATTGTAAGTACATGAGTGCTGGGAGTGCACGTGGGCTGTATGGAGTATTAGTGTCAGGTAGTACCTGTGTATTGTGAGTACCTGAATGTTGTCTGAATAGTGTGTGTGTGGATTTGTGTATTGTGTATATTTGTGTATTGTGTGTGCACGTGGGTCTGCGAGTGCACATGGGTCTGCGAGTGCACGCTAGTCTGCAAGTGCACGTGGGTCTGTGAGTGCACGTTGGTCTGCAAGTACCTGTGTATTGTCTTGTTGAGTACCTGCGTATTGTCTTGTTGAGTACCTGCATATTGTATTGAGTACCTGTGTATTGTCTTGTTGAGTACCTGTGTATTGTCTTGTTGAGTATTAGTGTTAAGAAGCTAGTTGTTAGGTAATTTGGACAGGGTATAATCCCCAATCATCATTAAATTAGTAGGTACGATGCCCGGCGGATGTGGAGATGCGACTTGGTGTACATCTTATGGCATGTATGCATTACTTGATCATCTGATCAAGGGCGAATACTGCTGTGCAAAATGTAAGCACATTGTTTCTCTTGAAGCCCAGGTTCTTAATCTGGGGAAGCAACTGTCAGCACTGAGAAGACCCTCCATACTAAAGGAGAGCCTGGAACATACCCGGCAGGTGCCGGCAGGGGCAAGCACAGAGGTGAGTGGAGACAAAAAAGGTGCAGGCACTAGAAAAAAGTAGATGGGTGACAGTCAGGAAGGGTAGAGGGGGAAGTGCCAGGGAGGCCAATCCAGGGCTGGAGCATCCCAATAAGTATGCTCCATTGAGTGACCTTGGTGAAACCAGTCAGTGACCAGTACTGCTGGAGCTGAGGGACTCCCCTAGCTGCCAGGGGAAGAACTCCTCCAGCAAGAGTGGGGGGGGGAAGGAAAGACAGATTCTGGTGGTAGGGGACTCAATTCTTAGAAGGGCAGAGAGGGCAATCTGTCACAAAGACCTGAAGCGCCAAACTGTATGTTGTCTACCGGGCGCTCGGGTTCGGCACATCACGGATCTGGTGGACAGATTACTGGGAGGGGCTGGGGAAGACCTGGCTGTCATGGTGCACGTTGGCACCAATGACAAAGTCAGAGGCAGATGGAGTGTCCTAAAGAACGATTTTAGGGACTTACAGTAGGAGCTAAATTGAGGAAAAGGAACTCCAAGGTATTATTTTCAGGAATACTACTGGTACATCGAGCAACAACAGAAAGGCAGAGGGAGATTAGAGAAATAAACAAGTGGCTGAAGAGCTGGTGTAGTAAGGAGGGGTTTGGGTTCCTGGAGGACTGGGCCGACTTCTCAGTCAGTCACCAGTACTATAGAAGGGACGGACTGCACCTAAATGACTGCATCACTAAGGGAGCTAGGGAGAAGGTGGAATCCTTATGGGTAGAGCTCCAAATGAATCTAAGGGGAAAATAATACTGGGAGTATACTATAAGCCCCCTAACCTGAGGGAGGTGGGGGAGACAGATCTCCTATAACAATTTGAATTAGCAGCAAAGATGGGAAGTTTTATCATAATGGGGGATTTTAATTATCCAGACATAGACTGGGCGGAGGGAACTACGCATTCGTCTAAGGCTCGCCAGTTTCTAAATGTCTGGCAGGACAATTTCTCGGAGGAGAGCAAAAAAAAAAAATCCCAAGAAATTCTTTAACCACTTTAATACCAGGCACTTAGACACCTTCCTGCCCAGGCCAATTTTCAGCTTTCAGCGCTGTCGCAATTTGAATGACAATTGAGCGGTCATGCTACACTGTACCCAAACAAATTTTTTAGCATTTTGTTCCCACAAATAGAGCTTTCTTTTGGTGGTATTTGATCACCTTTGCAATTTTTATTTTTTGCGCAACAAATAAAAAAATACCGAAAATTTTGAAAAAAAACAAGTTTTTCTTTGTTTCTGTTACATTTTTTTGTAAATAAGTACCTTTTCTTCTTCAATGATGGGCACTGATATGGCTGCACTGACGGGCACTGATAAGGCAGCACTGATGGGCACCGATGAGGTGGCACCAATGAGGTGGCACTGATGAGGTGGCACTGGTATGCGGCACTGATGGGCACTCATAGGCGGCACTGATGGGTACTTATGGGTGGCACTGATGGGTACTTATGGGTGGCACGGATGGGCACTGATGGGCACTGATGGGCACTGATAGGTGGGCACTGATGGGCATGGATGGGCACTGATATGTGGCACTGATGGACACTGATGGGTGGCACTGATGACACTGATGAGTGGCATTGCTGGGCATCCCTGTTTTGTAAATTGCCACAGAGGTGCCAGTCAGTGCCCATTTGTGGGCACTGATTGGCATATTTTGGGCATATTTTTTACATGTGGATGGCCATGGGGGATGTACCTGGCCATCCACATGCTGGGGGCTTCCCTGGTGGTCCTGGGGGCTTCCCTGGTGATCTAGTGTGGGCATCTGAGGGGGGGTTGCGCTGATAAACAATCAGCGCAGTCCCCCCCTGTCAGGAGAGCTGCTGATCAGCTCTCCTCTACTCACGTCTGTCAGACGCAAGTGAGGAAAAGCCGATCAACAGCTCTTCCTGTCAACATCGTGATCAGCTGTATTTGGACACGGCTGATCACATGGTAAAGAGCCACCGCCAGACTGACACACCGCACCACTGATCGCCGCGATTGCACGCCCCCACGGGCGCGCAGCGGCTGTTATCCTGCAGGGCATCAAATGACACCCAGTCAGGATAACTGAACCACTGCCCGGCCGTCATTCTGCTTTAGGCTGGGTGGGAAGTGGTTAAGTATGTAAACAATAAAAAAGGAGGACAGACCATATTGGTCCCATAAAGAATGAGGAAGGACATCTGGTTACAAAGGATGGGGAGAAGGCGAAGGTACTGAATTCATTCTTCTCCTCAGTTTTATTCTTCTCATCAGTCTTCATAAGGGAATCGGGGGGCTTCAGTAACCAAAACTGCAGTGTTTATCCTCATGACACTTCACAGGAAGCACCTCCATAGTTAACAGAGGACAGAATTAAAATTAGACTTAGGAAACCTAACATGAATAAATCACCAGAATCAGATGGCAACTCAGTCAAGTAATTGCCAGACCATTGTTCCTAATTTTTACTGACAGTCCACTGACTGGAATGGTACCAGCTGATTGAAAAAAGCCAATGTAGCACCAATATTTAAAAAGGGCCCAAAATACATCCCTGGCAAATACAGACCAGTTGGCCTAACATCAATAGTATGCAAGCTCTTGGAGGGGATGATAAGGGACTATAAACAAGATTTTAATGATGAGAACGGTATCATTAGCAGTAATCAGCATGGATTCATGAAGAATCATTCTTGCCAAAACAATCTATTAACCTTCTATGAGGAGGTGAGTTGCCATCTAGATAAAGGAAGGCCTGTAGACATGGTGTATCTGGATTTTGCAAAAGCATATGACACAGTTCCCCATAAACATTTACTGTACAAAATAAGGTCTGTTGTCTTGGACCATAGGGTGAGTACATTGATTTAAAACTGGCTACAAGGGTGAGTTCAGAGGATGGTGATAAATGGGGAGTACTTGGAATGGTCAGGGGTGGTTAGTGGGATCCCCCAGGCTTCTGTGCTGGGACCAATCCTATTTAATTTGTTCATAAACGACCTGGAGGATGGGGTAAACAGTTCAATCTCTGTATCTGTGTATGATGCTAAGCAGGGCAATAATTTCTCCGCAAGATGTGGAAACCTTGCAAAAAGATCTGAACAAATTAATGGAGTGGGCAACTACATGGCAAATGAGGTTTAATGTAAAAAAAATGTAAAATAATGCGTTTGGGTGGCAAAAATATGAATGCAATCTATACACTGGGGGGAGAACCTCTGGGGAAATCTAGGATGGAAAAGGACCTGGGGGTCCTAGTAGATGATAGGCTCAACAATGGCATGCGATGCCAAGCTGCTGCTAACAAAGCAAACAGAATATTGGCATGCATTAAAAAGGGGATTAATTCCAGAGATAAAACAATAATTCTCCCGCTCTACAAGACTCTGGTCCGGCCGCACCTAAAGTATGCTGTCCAGTCCTGGGCACCAGTCCTCAGAAAGGATGTACTGGAAATGGAGTGAGTACAAAGAAGGGCAACAAAGCTAATAAAGGATCTGGGGGATGTTAGTTATGAGGAAAGGTTGTGAGCACTGAGCTTGTTCTCTCTGGAGAAGAGACTCTTGAGAAGGGATATGATTTCAATTTACAAATACAGTACTGGTGACCCCACAATAGGGATAAAACTTTGTTGTGGAAGGGAATTTAACAAGACACGTGGCCACTCATAAAAATTAGAAGAAAAGAGGTTTAACCTAACCTTAAACTATGTAGAGGGTTCTTTACTGTAAGAGCGGCAAGGATGTGGAATTCCCTTCCACAGGCCGTGGTATCAGCGGGGAGCATCGATAGTTTCAAAAAACGATTAGATAAGTACCTGAACGACCACAACATAGAACAGGGATATACAATGTAATACTGACATATAATCACACACATAGGTTGGACTGGATGGACTTGTGTCTTTTTTCAACCTCACCTATTATGTAACTATGTAAGCACAGTAAGAGTACATGAAAGATGATCTGCAATGCATAAAAAATTGCAGTTGCAGTAGGATTGTTATTAACATTTTACTTACAATAAATATGATAGTGGATGGGATTTAAATCCTAACTGAGTTCCTAGGAGAGGTGAACTATGACCAAGAGGAATGCCACATAAGGTTGTACTATGGACAGAGGGCACTTAATAGGTATTGTAGGGCAGCCAAAGCTTTTTAAGGATACCTCTATAGTGTGTATCAATGATGTTTTTGAAAGGTTGGCCTATTTATTGTACTTACTACAGATAAAGTCAAAAGACTCAAACTCAGATAGTTTCTTTCTTTTTTATATACCTAATATATTTACATATATATGTTACATAGTTAGTCTGGTTGAAAAAAGATAAGTCCATCTAGTTCAACCAATAATAGGGAAAAAAATGTTTTTAAAAAAAATATACAATCCTATATATACCATACCACACCCACAGTTGACACAGAGGAAGGCTGAAAACCCCAGCAAAGCATGAACCAGTTTGCTCCAGCAGGGGAAAAACTACCTTTCCGATCCCTCAAGAGGTAATTGGATATTCTCTGGATCAACTTTACCTATAAATGTTAGTATACTATGTACATTTAGGAAAGAATCTAGAATCTAGATACCCATCACGTCAAACCTTAAATTTGTGTGCTCGTGAAATGGCGACAAACGTCAGTACTCCATATTTTCTATAGGCATCACATCAAAAGGTCATCAGTTTAGTGTTACTGAGTAGGTCTTGAGCTAGAATTATTGCTCACACTCCAGCGATATGTAACATGTGTATTGCAATCAATGTTTTTACGCGTAGGTGCCCACGATGCATGCGTTTACAATGGTAGGTGCGTATCTGTGGGGGTGGGGCCTCAAAATTTTATGTGCTTTACAAAAAAAATAGTTTTTGTTTAACTTATGTAACTTTACTTAACTGTTTTTTCATCGCATAGGGGACAAAAAGTCCCCTATATGATGATTTTTAGGTGACAAATTCTCTTTAATGGGCTTCACTGAATGTATTGCAATGCAGATGACATTTCAATACAGATCAAATTGCAATGCATCCCTTCCTGGCTATGCTAGCCAGGAACCCTGAGAAGTTGACCCTGAAGTGATGTCATAGACACCGCTTTCCAGGTCACAGCAAGAAGGGGAGAAGAGCAGGTGTATCTGCTTTTCTCCCTCCTCTCTATCTGCTGGATCCTACCATGGGCCCACAGATGGGCAAGCAGATTTACAGACTTGGCAGTGAATGGGTTAAACTTATTGTCCATGGTAATATACTTTGCAGTGTGTTCACGGTCTTTTTTTAACCACTTCCGAACCGCCCACTGTCATTTAACATCGGTACTTTGAAGCAGGATATCGTTGTTATGGCAGCAGCTAGCGTCTTCAGCGGGTGGTCCGGTTTAAGATAAAAGTGGACTCTGCCGCTTACCGGTGCTGTCGGCAGTGGAGGAGGCTCGTGTGTGTCCCCTGCTTGGGTATGGAGACGAGTGAGGGGAAGATGGCTCCCACCCGTCTCCATATTACTGCAGGGCAGAAGCAACGTCAAAACGTCACTTCCACCCATAGCTCTTAAAGGGCCATTTTTTTTAATATTTTTAAATGACACATTTTGTTTTTTTTGCATTTTAATGTAAATATGAGATCTAAGGTCTTTTTGACCCAAGATCTCATATTTAAGGGGTCCTGCCATGCTTTTTTTCTATTACAAGGGATGTTTACATAAAAGTGACACTTTTTTTTTTAAAACAGTGTAAAAATGTAAAAAAAAGGTAAAATAAATAAGAAAAAAAAAAATTTTAAACGCGCCCCGTCCCGACGAGCTCGCGTGCAGAAGCGAACGCATACGTGACTAGTGCCCGCATATGAAAACGGTGTTCAAAACACACATGTAAGGTATTGCAGCTATTGGTAGAGCGAGATCCATAATTATAGCCCTAGACCTCCTCTGTAACTTAAAACATGCAACCTGTAGAATTTTTTAAACGTTGCCTATGGAGATTTTTAATGGTAAAAGTTTGTCGCCATTCCACGAGCAGGCGCAAATTTGAAGCATGACATGTTGGGTATCAATTTACTCTGCATAACATTATCTTTCACAATAAAAAAAATTGGGCTAACTTTACTGTTGTCTTATTTTTTAATTCAAAAAAGTGTATTTTTTCCAAAAAAAGTGCACTTGTAAGACTGCTGCGCAAATACGGTGTGACAGAAAGTATTGCAATGACCGCCATTTTATTATCTAGGGTGTTAGAAAAAAAATGTATAATGTTTGGGGTTTCTAAGTAATTTTCTAGCAAAAAAGCCTGTTTTTAACTTGTAAACAACAAATCTCAGAAAGAGGCTCGGTCCTTAAGTGGTTAAAGAACTCCCATTTCTCTTCTGTGTTGATTGATGCCAGTCTTGGAGAGCAGCCCTCATCCTTGGAAAATTTTCTCTCTTAAAGTGAAGTGTTTTTATATTTCCCGTATGTGTTTGTTGCTTACAGCTAAGATTAAATGAAATCATGTTATGGTCACTGCTACCCAGATGTTCTTTTATATGAATATTAGTAATATGCTCTGCATGGTTTGAGATTATCAGGTCCAGCAGAGCAGTTCTAGTCAGGACCTCTATGAACTGTACCATAAAATTGTCTTGTAATAGGTTTATAAATGTTTGCCATTTAACTGTTCCTGCAGTGCCATTACTTCAGTCAATTTCTGGGTAGTTAAAATCCCCCATTATTATCAGTGTCCCAGCCCTTGCAGTCCTTTCTATCTGTTGAGTCTCCACCTCCTCATTAACATTGGGAGGTCTATAACAAACTCCAATAATTACCTTTGTAGTATGCAGTTCCACTCATAATGCTTTAGCCTCATCACAGTCTCCATAAACTAGGTCCTCATTCACACTCGCTTTGAGATCGTGTGTGTGTGTGTGTGTCATTTATTTTTCAATACAGTCTAAAATTCTTGTTAGTTCATGGAAAGTCATGCAGTTAAATCTGCCACTGTATTCTGGTATGACCTAAACTGAGAACTTCCCTGTATTGTCACAGATTATCTCTATCGTTTCATGAGCCCTGAAAACCAAAGCTGGGTTTACACATATCTAAATTCAGCTAGTCAGAAGGAACCAGCTGAATTGTGATCCATGTGTAGCTCTGCCTGTTCTACAGAAGCCAGTTGTTTGACCATCTTTTGTCGAATGGTCCTGCTTGAAAACCAGTATTCAATCAGCCGGTGGCTGCAGCACTGATCTGTGTATTCTGATGGGAGAAGTCCCCACTGTCAGAATACAATCTCTCACCATGGATTCTTTACTGAGTCAGCTGATGGAGAGGGCCTCTGCTCCTGATGGCGATGCCTGGATGAGATTTTGCCTGACATCTGCTCCTCCCATGGCTTCTCTGCCGCCTCTTCCCACTCCATTTTTAGCTTCTGTTCCTGGATTGTCCCTTCCAGTGTATCCTGTGTCTTCTGCCTCCACCGCTGCCTCTTCCTTCACTCTGCATGCCTTCCGGTCCAGGCGGTGTCTCCTTATCCTGTATTTCCATCTGTTTCGGCTCCTCCTCTGGTGCAGCCTCCTACTGTGCCCCCTGCTCCTTCATCGTGTAGTCGATCCTCCGTCCCTCCTCTGACTCTTGATGTCCCCCCCTGGACTCAGTGCGCAGTTCTGATATCATATGCGAATGGTAATGTTGTGAATTTTTCCCTACGCTCAAACTCTGCTTTGTCTGCAAATAATGTGCCTGTTAATGTTGATGTATTCTCACACAGTCCCTCATCTGATGTACGCCTTGTATCTCACAGTATGCATACTTTAAAGTTACCAGCTCCTTCCTTAAACAAGGATCATTCTTTTGTTAACTCCTTCATTTCTTCAGGTGGAAATTTTTTTTGTGTTAATTGTTCGTCTGAGTCATGTCAGACTGCTTCCCTGTCGTTTGACAACCATATGCCTGCAGTTTCTTTACCTTTTGTTAATTTACCAGATGCTGTGTCGCATTCATCGCATTCAGCAGAAGTTTTACACACTTCCTTTGAACAGACTGCAATTTCAACTTTTATATCACAGATTGATAATAATGGTGAGTCTGAACAATTACATTCTTTGTTGCTTTCATTTAATTCTTTTACTGATTATTTTAAAAGATTTCTTGGTAGCTTGCCTTCTGGTTCTGACAATTCTTTATTGCAGGCATGGAAAGATGCTGATATATCACTTTCTCCAGTAGCGGTGTTGAATATGTTGCCGCTTGTGCCAACATCACCTGCGCATAACCGGGTTTCTGTTCCTTCAGTTCCTGAAAGCTGTTTTAAGGAGGCGATGGTTTGTGAGGTTTCGCCTCTCGGGCTTCATTTATTTGCTTTAACTAAAGATAAAATTTAGAAAGGTGATTATAATGACCTCCTTTCTCTCCTTCCTTCCTTTAAAGATTAGATAAAAAAAGATTCTGATAAGTCTGATGATGATAGAAGCAAGTCAGCTCTGCGCTCTTTCAACAATTGGTACAAGCCTTCTGCATCTATGCTAGCATTATTGGTGAAAAACGTTCAGATTTGTGTTGTGGGATGTTTCAACACGTTGAAATTATCCTTGAAGCATTTAAGAATTTTTTAGGATTAGCATGGTTCTATTACGATGAATCTTTCCGACAATTGGCAGTTTATGCTTTGGGTTCAATGAGGGGCAATGTAAATGGCCCAATTCATATCTGTACAAACCTGAATGTGCTAACTGTTCTGGAGCTCATCCCACTATTTGTTGCTTAAAAAAAATATCTTCTGCTTCTACATATCATTGTAGAGATAATTTAACTACATCGGCAATAACGCCGGTGAAGTTAATCGCTGTGTTACCATTTCTTCAAATTTGCCAGCAGATCTAATATTTTTTTTTTTTTTTTCTGTAGGTTTTCTATTGCCGGAATTTACTGTCGTGGGTTGTGTTTGTTACAATAACCTCCCTACAGTTCGTCGCTTCCCTAACATAGTATCTGAAAACATTTTGAAAGAGGTAATGAAAGGCAGAGTTAACGGCCCCTTTATGTCGCCACCATTTCATTATTTCGCCTCTTGGCTTGATTCCTAAGAAGGAAAAGCAGTTTCATTTGGTACACCACCTGTTGTATCCCTCTGGTTTGTCTCTTAATGATGCTATTGATCCTATTGCATCATTTGATGACGCAGTATTAAAAATTCGTATGCTTGGAAAGTCTCTCTCTCTCTCTCTCTCTCTCTCTCTCTCTCTCTCTCTCTCTCTCTCTCTCTCGCATGCCCGCAAGGTAAACCCCCAGGAAAGTGCTTCTCCTAGGGGGTTATGTGATGTAGGAAGGAGCCGCCGAGGGACCCCAGAAGACGGTGTTCGGGGCCACTCTGTGCGAAATGAGCTGCACAGTGGAGGTAAGTATGACATGTTTGTTATTTTTTTTTTTTTAATAATCAAAGCTTTACAATCACTTTAATGTTTAATATTTCTCTTTGGAAACATTTGTAAAATTTCACAAAGTATTTCTTGTATATGTGTTGTGGCTGTGGAATTGTTTTGGGTGGAGATTTCTTTGTCATATACATCCTTTTAAAATTCTGCCAGGGCACCAAAATTGCAGATGCTTACACCTGATTCATGTACCTGTCAGAGACTTGTCATACTAGACACTTCTTCCTTAGTGTGCTCTTCCATTATATCACCACACTGATAGGCACATGGCTAAGGTGTTTTGTACTGTGGTGGGTGGAGCTTCATTAGGTCCACCTTCCAGTTGATTTACAGCAGTGCACAGCAGTACACGGATCCGTAGCTGCTCTTCAAGTGATTGTAAAGGCTTGTTTTTCTTTCCTATTAAAATAATAAACATGTTGTCCTTACCCGCTCTATTGCAGTGGATTTGCACAGAGCAGCCCAGATCCTCTTCTTCTCGGGTCCCACTTCTGTGATCCTGGCCTCTCCCTCCTGTTCAGTGCCCCCACAGCAAGCAGCTTGCTATGGGGGCACCCGAGCTGAGTCACAGCTCCCTGTTTCCATTCAGACACTGAGCCTCACCCCTCTCTCCCATGATTGGCTAACTAATTTCGATTAACAGCAGCGGGAGCCAATGGCGCCGCTGCTGTGTCTCAGCCAATCAGGAAGGAGAATCTGGGACGGCTGAGGCACTCGTGGACAGAAAGGGACTTCAGGTAAGTGTTAGGGGGGCTGAGGTGGGCTACTGCACTCAGAAGGCTTTTTATCTTAATGCATAGAATGCATTAAGATTAAAAAAAAACCTTCTGCCTTCACAACCCCTTTCAGTCCAGTAGCAGCTTTTAAATCTGCTGACTGCCATCTGTGTATCTAATCTCTCAGTTCTCCATCAGGCACTGCCATATTTGGGTAATGACATCACCACTATAATACTAAGCATGTTGCAAATTAACTAAAAAATAGAGATTTGGGTTTCAGATGCTTGATGTCAGAGTTCAAGTTATTTTGAAAATTTTGTTTTATTAGCTCTAAATCTACCTTTCTTATCATGAAGATCACCCATATCACAGTTGCAAAAGCTGATGACTCATTTCAAGTTTTTTTTCAAATTTATGTTTGGTCTTACAGGTTTAATAAGTGTGTTAGTTCCTGTGCATTTACTGAAAATAGAGATTATTATCTTTCTTATACTTGGAATTTTAAATCCAGTAATAAAACAAGAGAACATTACAGGGGTTTAGTTTGTCTGAGCTGAGAAGTGTATGGAGTATTTGATAATTGCCAAATTTAAGTCTGTACTAATTAGATCTGCAGTTCTGGGAATATTTTGATCATTAGGACAGTCTATTTAGGAGAACTCATGCCAAGGGTATCAAATATTTTTTTGTCAACATACTAAATGTTTTAGCGTTTACATATGTTTTCTTATATATTATTATAATACATTTTGTGTGGTTTCTACTGAGACTATGACCCATGAGTTACCAAGAGTTCAGTTCCACAAATATAAATCAGCTTCCCACAGCTCACTGGAGTGGAATCACTAGAAATTTCCAAACAATCATTAGCTGGCAATGAGGAGTGCTAATAGTCAAAAGTATTCTGGGACCTAAGGTTTTCCCTTAACATGTGAAGATAGAAGAGCAGCTGCACAGTTGAGCAATGGTTTTGCCTGTCTGTGGCAGATGGCTGTAACAAATGTGGATCCACTATAATAAATATAACCCTAAAGGGCTTAGAATTTTTCAGAAATTATTACTATTATTATCATTGTATAGGTTTGTTGCAATGTTATGGTTCTTACTGAAGTTCCTTTTTAACACAGCTAATAATATTTGGTAAAGTGTAGTATATCATAGCACACAGATATGATTTCAAATTATCTAATCCTATTGCACTAAAATGTAACCTCTGCCTTACTTTGCATTACTGTGCTTTGTTCATTTTTGTTTCTCTTTGCGCTGCCAAAAGAGTGCAAGATGTTCTAGAAATTGAGCTGTGACAGTTAAATCAGTCAGTACAAATAAAGCCACGTACACACGGGCGGACTTTTCGACCAGACTGGCCCGACGGACTTTCTGACGGACTTTCAACGGACTTTTGATGGACTTCCGATGGACTTTTTAACGAACGGACTTGCCTACACACGATCACACCAAAGTCCGACGGATTCGTACTTGATGACGTACACCGGACTAAAATAAGGAAGTTAATAGCCAGTAGCCAATAGCTGCCCTAGCATCGTTTTTTGTCCGTCGGACTAGCATACAGACGAGCGGATTTCTGGGTCCGGCGGAGTTACGACGTAAAGATTTGCAGCATGTTCCAAATCTAAAGTCCGTGGAAAAGTCCATTGAAGGTCTGATGAAGCCCACACACGATCGGATTGTCTGCTGGACTCGGTCCGTCAGACCAGTCCGATAGAAAAGTCCGACCGTGTGTATGCTGCATAAGAGTACTTAGAGTTTTACTGAAGAAAAGAAAATGTTTGAGTCAACATGCTGAACATTTTTCTGTGTTTCCCAGTACATTTGTAACAGGCATAGCACCTTTGGAATACGCTCATCAACTGCTATGATATCATCATAATCATGTATCAATTTCACAGGTAGTTCACAGGTTACTATGTTCAGTTAAAGGGTAACTCCACTTCCGTGAGGAAAAAAGTAGCGAATAAAAAAAAAAAATACAGTGCATATAATTGCGACACTAATGATTAGTAATTGAGAATAAGAAAACACTGCGCTCTAATAGCAAAAATAAAATATATGTGAGCCAGCAGCTGCATACATTGTGACAAACAATAACTGGTAAATGGGAAAAAAAATGCAGCGCTAAGAAGTAATAGGAAGTTAGGGTGTAGTGAAACAATTAAGTAAGAGATGCTGTACTGAACAGTAAAGCATATGTGCAAAAACCATAAGTGAAATGAAATGAACAAACACAGTATAAAGTGTCCACATATGGTAAATGGATGATTCCAAACTCAAATTATTAAGAGGAACTGGTATGGACCAAAAAATGATGTGAAACTAGAAAATAAAGTCAATGGTGCACGGTGTGGATCTGTGACTGAGTCAACAACGGGGTACAGAACTTCCGTAGCTGTAAACCAACATCTCGATATGGGGCATCAGAATGAAAACATCAGGAAGTAAGATAAGATGGGTACTCTTACCAGATGACGTGGACTCCACTGTCATATGACATGGAGTCAATGGTGCATGGAGCCAAACCTAGGCTGGAAAACGATATCCGGAACGGTGGAACCTCTGTCTCCCTTCTTGACTTCTCTGGTGGGGTGAAGAAACATCAGGAAGGGCCGCCAACTGGATATCAGCCAATAGACCTCAAGGATGTGTTCCAAGGAGAAGCCGGGGACAGATTTGATCCAGACCCCGTGATGGAAGTAGGGCTACTGGAAGGCAGTTTCTTGCATCGGGATAATATGCAAATAAAAAATAAAAAGCTTCTGCATAGTGCAGGTAAACCAGGGATTTTTATTTCTAAAAATACCATACAAAAAATGGATAAAAGTGATCACAATTAAAATAAAATCTAAGCAGCGTAAGGAAGGGGAGATCGCCCGACGCGTTTCGACCAAGGGGGTCTTCAACAGGGGCATGAGCTTCTCCCTTCACGCTGCTCCTATATATAAATATCTAATCCAATAAGATAACCCCTATAGCCAATCACAGTGGAGCTACAAAGGTCAAGTAATCAGGAACTGGATCCTGTTGATCGCTAGACCAATCAGAATCATGAATAAAACAGCCGGTGAGTGTAGGACCCAATAGCGCAGTCTAATAATGAGACTGATGCCTGGAGACCTCCCCACCGCATGGCAAACAATAGTAGACATCACTTCCTGGTAATGCATCACTTCCTGGTCAAACAATAGTGGACATCACTTCCTGGTAATGAATCACTTCCTGGTCATGTGATGTGGTGTGAAGGGGCGGTGTCCCGGCTCCCTGACCCAATCAACAACCACCAAAAGGTGCACAGGATGGGAGAGGGTAGTCACGGAGCATATCACCGGCATTAAAGGGGGAAAGAGCAAACATACGGTACCAAGACACTATTTGCAACATCATAATAGAGACCCTTCAGGCACCCTCTTCCAGGTCATAGACAGATTTGTCCCACACTGGAGGGGTGAATCGCGATTACGTGGCGTATCACGCCTCGAAACCTACTGGATCTACGAGTTGAGGTCCTTCTTTCCGTTTGGGATGAACGTCGAGTGGGACCTCAACTCGTTTATCAATACATCCTAGTAGTCATGTATTTTTCATGTAAGATTTTTCCATTTCTGCTTGTTCATTTTTTATGTCCCTTTTAGGTATGGGTGTTCCATTTGCCCCCCCCCCCCCCCCCCCCCTTTTTTTTTTTTTTTTTTTTTTTTTGCTGATTCATTATTGCGCTATTAGTGTCTTTTTTCATTCATTTCTTTTCCTTACAATACCAATTTGTTCCATGTTTTTATTTTCTAATTTTCCAATCTTATATTGGGAAATTACATTTATTATTTATTCAATTTAATATATTGATTATTTGTAATAGATTACCTAACAGCCATGTTAATATTTTTATAATTTTTTCTTTCATTGCTATGTATATTTTGTATGTACTGGTATAGATCTATTTGGGACATCTTGTGTCCGATTTAGGTAATGCTGCTTAGTATTGTTCAGTAATGTTTATTTTCTGTTTTGGTTTATCACCACTTGCTAGCACTATTTCACTTTAGTGCTGCCATCTAGTGTTTGCCATTATTATTGTTGATTTTCACATTGATGTTTTTAGCCATGTGACAGCACCAGATCCGATCATGTGATCGGGACTTGAGCTGAGGAGATTCGGTTTCCGTGACTACCCTCTCCCATCCTGTGCACCTTTTGGTGGTTGTTGATTGGGTCAGGGAGCCGGGACACCGCCCCTTCACACCACATCACATGACCAGGAAGTGATTCATTACCAGGAAGTGATGTCCACTATTGTTTGACCAGGAAGTGATGCATTACCAGGAAGTGATGTCTACTATTGTTTGCCATGCTGTGGGGAGGGCTCCAGGCATCAGTCTCATTATTAGACTGCGCTATTGGGTCCTACACTCACCAGCTGTTTTATTCATGATTCTGATTGGTCTAGCGATCAACAGGATCCAGTTCCTGATTACTTGACCTTTGTAGCTCCACTGTGATTGGCTATAGGGGTTATCTTATTGGATTAGATATTTATATATAGGAGCAGCGTGAAGGGAGAAGCTCATGCCCCTGTTGAAGACCCCCTTGGTCGAAACGCGTCGGGCGATCTCCCCTTCCTTACGCTGCTTAGATTTTATTTTAATTGTGATCACTTTTATCCATTTTTTGTATGGTATTTTTAGAAATAAAAATCCCTGGTTTACCTGCACTATGCAGAAGCTTTTTATTTTTTATTTGCATATTATCCCGATGCAAGAAACTGCCTTCCAGTAGCCCTATTTCCATCACGGGGTCTGGATCAAATCTGTCCCCGGCTTCTCCTTGGAACACATCCTTGAGGTCTATTGGCTGATATCCAGTTGGCGGCCCTTCCTGATGTTTCTTCACCCCACCAGAGAAGTCAAGAAGGGAGACAGAGGTTCCACCGTTCCGGATATCGTTTTCCAGCCTAGGTTTGGCTCCATGCACCATTGACTCCATGTCATATGACAGTGGAGTCCACGTCATCTGGTAAGAGTACCCATCTTATCTTACTTCCTGATGTTTTCATTCTGATGCCCCATATCGAGATGTTGGTTTACAGCTACGGAAGTTCTGTACCCCGTTGTTGACTCAGTCACAGATCCACACCGTGCACCATTGACTTTATTTTCTAGTTTCACATCATTTTTTGGTCCATACCAGTTCCTCTTAATAATTTGAGTTTGGAATCATCCATTTACCATATGTGGACACTTTATACTGTGTTTGTTCATTTCATTTCACTTATGGTTTTTGCACATATGCTTTACTGTTCAGTACAGCATCTCTTACTTAATTGTTTCACTACACCCTAACTTCCTATTACTTCTTAGCGCTGCATTTTTTTTCCCATTTACCAGTTAATGATTAGTAATTGAATGTTATTAAAAATTACCTTTCCTTTTCAATCTGCAGCCACTGTAATTTTCTGAGAATACATTGTAATATGGCTACCTGGAGTTGTTCTGTACACAGAGTGTGTACTGACCACCCCCAGAAATGTAATCTCCTGCTTGTGTGATTAGCTCACCAATTTTTCCAGAAGTCTACACTAAGATACAAGTCAGATTTCAGGCATCCCTTGCAACAAAAATGTCATTTTTTCAGAGATACTTTCAATAGGAACACGTCTAAAGGGATGTAGGCCCAGCAGATTTCCTCATTAATGCCCTATAGCTCCACACCTGACAGTTAATTATGAAACCACTCCGATTAGACTCACTCTTAGGCACAAACAAATACACACGGATTTCTTCAGATTTCTAACAAAAGGTAGGAATATGCAAAAAGGTTTGTTATAATCCTTGCAATGTACATAGATCACTCAGAGGGGAATGTTTTTTTCTCAGCAAAAGTGGAATTACGCTTTAATAACTCTTCTCACCTCACCTCTTGTAAGAAAGATGGCAGTTTTGTTTGTGTGGTAAGCGTCAAAGTAAATTCAACCAAAACTCTTATTCTTCAATGAATAGTATTAGTTAAAGTAAATAATATGAACAAACCAGAGTTTTTAAATATTGATGGCTAAGACTCAATACACACTATAAAACATTTGTTGTCTGATTTCCTTTAGATTTACCAAAACCATGTAGTGCAAGGGCCTGCCTGATTGCATACAAATTTAAACTCTTAAGGTTTGACCTCATATTATATAAATGGGTAAATCTGAAGGAAAAAATCAGCAGAAAATTGTATAGTGTGTATCCAGCTTAACAAATGCTGACTCTTTATTGTGCTGTGTATTTATTTTTCCAAATTCCTACATGCAATTAAAATGTTCAGTTCTACATTGTTGGAAATGTAGTATTGGATGTAATAAGGATTTGGATTGCAGGTTATGCACAAATACACAAATAATATTTGTTTTAATTTGTCGGGAGACCAAAAAACAAACAAAAAACAACTAGGGTGTAAGAAGAAATTTCAGTTGCAGTGTTGGTCAGGCAGTCCATCAAGTATTAATTCTCTTGATACTGTGATTCTTCTGAAATCCTGGCTTCTGCATGGGAGGGTGTGCCAGCATGGGCCTTTCCATCAATATCCTGGGAACTATCTAATAAGCAGACTTTGCATAACAACCATTATTCACAAATTAACTTTGATCTTTGCAACAGGGCTTTGAGTTTTTGTTTCAATAATTTTTATTGTATTTCTAACATTTTATAGATATGGAAACACAGGAACAGAAGTAGTACATAAGCTGCAGTATATAAAATAAGTCATTAATTAGTTTTAACATTTCAAAAATAACCTATCAATAGCATAAATAAATACCTAGGAAAATCCTATACCGGGATTAGGATGTGAGGGATGAAATAACTTGGAAGGGAAAATATCCATAATAGTAAGCAACTAGGAGAATAGAGGGGTGTAGGGCAAGAGAAACAGACAAAAACCAAGAAAGGAAGAAGGGAGGTCAAAGAATATGTGGCAGAGGGAGAGATGGAGGGAAGGAAGAAAATTTGAAGGGGAAAAAAATATATTAATGGAAAGGGTAAGGGGGGAGGAAGGGGGGATGCACAGCAGAGTAGGACCCAAACACCATATGAACCCACAAACTTCAAATAGCATGTTTACCATTTATCTTTCAATTGTACCATTTTGCTTTCCCTCAGTGTCTAAATACACTACTAACTAGGAAAACAATCTGGAGTCTTCTATTTCTCCAGAGGAATGGAAAGATATTTGGTTTCATGCTGAAAGGTTTAGTCTCCTCATAGACACATGAGAAAAAAAAGGTTTGAAAGGTTTAGTCTTAGCCAACTAGAAAGTGCTAATGCATTGGCACTTATTCATCTTTTGCCCTTTCTATGTAATACCTGCCTACATCTTTCAGTGGTTCAGGGGGTATCTGGTGGGATTGCCCGAAGAGTAGATGCTTTTGGCCTTGCACTAGGTCTAGTATAGGTTATACTATCCTTATTAGACCCCTCTGAAAGAATCCAGTGGAAATTCTTTTGAAAAAGATGACTGAGTACTAAATTGCAAATATAATGGCAAATTTCAATATGCTGAAATGCAGTTATCCAAAAAGGAGCATCAGTGTGTCTCAGTAGGGAGGATATGTAATATTCAAAGTGATATTGACCCTAGGTTTCCACTATTGTGACCTGAGAGTCGTGTGATTTTGCTGCAATTTTTTGCCACAATTTTTGCCACAATTTTGATCCAACTTGAAGCAATGCCTGTGTATTCTTGAGGTCTATGGACCTCAAGTCGCATCAAAGTTGGACCAAAGTAGTGCAGGGACTACTTTGAAGTAACTGTGAATTGAAATCTCACAGATATGAACGGTACTCATTGGAAATCATGGGGTACGACTTGTCATGCGACTTTGCAGTCCCAAGTCGCAGGACAAGTTGCACAAGTTGAAACAGAGCCTAAAGGTTCAATTTTTTTTAAAATAACAAGCATGTCATACATTTCTGCTCTGTGCAATGTTTTTTCACAGAGCACCCCATACCTTCCTCTTCTGCGGGCCCCCACTTTTGCTCCTGGCTCTTCCCCCATTTGAGTACCCTCAACAAACCACTTGCTAGGGGGGTACTCATGCAGGCTTGATCCTCAGCCACACTGTGTGCATCTATTGACAGATGTGGATCATACCCACCCCCTTCGTCACTAGGTTTGGTTGACAGCAGAGAAAGCTAATGGCTCCCACTGCTCTTACAGAGCCCCATAAGGCGGGAGAGGGAGAGAATAACTGCTGCTCTTGTGCACAGCACTGGACTGAGTTCAGCTCAGGTAAGTATTTGGGGGGCTGGGGGAAAACTGCACCTAAAAGGTTTTTACCTTAACGCAGAGCATGCATTAAGGTAAAAAAACCTTTAGATCTACTTTAATTTGTACATATTCTAAAGATTCCCTAACTTACAAGGATCATCTAGAAATGTTGTGTCCAAACAGTATACTGAGAGATTAAATATTTTTTCCTTAATTCTTCCTGAACAATGCCAAGAATTTTTCAGTTCCTTAAACTTCATCACTATATATATCTGCAGCCTTAGACCATCTAAGTAAAATGCTGCCTCTGACTATTATTCTTATGAGATTTGAGATTTGGTGTGATATTTGGGAATGTCTCTAGTGTGCTGCTTGCTGCAATGGAAGCTATTTCTAAGGACCTGCAAACAAGAATTTTCCTGCCTGTGCTTCATCTAACACTTCCAGTTCTTGATCATTCTTCTCTGTTCCTGGATACCTGCTTAAAGGATAACTCCATTTTAATGCCAAAAATTCACAGCAAATAAAAGAAAAGTAATAGAGCATGTCCAATTGCTACAAAAGTGTTCAATAAAATATATTTACGTTTTTGGTTGTAACATGACAAAATGTGGAAAATGTCAACGGGTATGAATACTTTTTCAAGGCACTGTAAGTTTTCCAGAAATATTGTTTCCTGCTTGTATGATTGGTTTACTGATTCTGCACTAATTTACAAGTAACATTTTAGGCATTCTCTGCAATAGGAATCATATTAGGGGTTAAATACTCCCTATTACTTCCAAAGGGAAGTAGACACTGCAACTTTCCTCATTGGAATACTGCACGTGCATCAGCTGATTAGAATAAACACAGACACTCCCATTCAAGGACCCAGTGGAGTATACAGCTTTCTCTTAAGAACAAAAATAGGTAGAACTCTGCTACAAAGTTTGTTAGAATCCTCTCACCCAAAGAGGATTTTTTTTTTCTGAACAAAAATTTAGTTATTCCTTAAATGTGCTATAGTCTGTGATTCTAATGCCCTGTACACACGGTCGGACATTGATAGGACATTCCAACAACAAAATGCATGGATTTTTTCCGATGGATGTTGGGTCAAACTTGTCTTGCATACACATGGTCACACAAAGTTGTCGGAAAATGCGATCGTTCTAAACGCGGTGACATAAACCACATACCTTGGGACTATAAACGGGGCAGTAGCCACGGTCAGAATTTCCGACAAAAAGGTCCTATCACACATTTTCTGTCGGAAAATCCGACCGTGTGTACGGGGCATGAGCCTGTGTTCCATGATTCCTCTGATGTGACTGATTTTGTGACCGGTTTTGTCCTGGAGCCCATTATTATTTTGTATTATGACCTGGCTTGCTTTTGACAATGTTTCTGTTTACTGATTTGCAGTGCTGTTGCATGACATATATTGCTGCCTTTGGCTTGTCTATTCACAATAACCTTATCTTCTCTTATACCATGGTGCTTTGATATGCCTGCTGCTGACTTTGGCCTGCTTACTGTTCATGGAGTCATTGCTAATTCAGTACTGTGTTGTGTTTCCTCTAATTCTGCCCTCAGTTACATCCTCAATAGATGTTATAACTGATTACTCTTGATTCCCTGTACCATATTTGCTCCAGCCACTAACAAACTGCATGCATTCCACACAAGAGACTACACATAGGATGACTTCTATATGTATTTTACCTTTCCAGGAGTCTCTAAGACTAGGTCTAATTTAGACAGTAATAAGGTCCACATAGACCCTTTTGCCACATATTTGTTAACTGTTAAAAAAAATCAGCCCGATGAACCATCTAGGTAGCCTTAGCCACTGTTTTGGCAGCAGCATGGACCCATGCACATGGCAAGATGTTAAAGGATCAGGTCACCTGTACCAAAGGTGTTATCACACTTCCAAAATCTTTGCCAGGACTTCCAGAATCCCTGCCAGTGTTTCCAATGGTACACGTAGAACCCCTTCTGGGATTTCCAGAAACCTTACCAGTGCTTCCAATGGCACTCTCAGAATCCCTGGCAGTACTTCCAATGGCATAGCAGAATCGCAATGATTAAGTATATAAAACTGTGTGAAACATGTCTGCCTCGATGCCTTGATTGTAGTTTTTCCTGTGGTGCACAACTGTTCACCCCAGTCCTACCTGATCTCACAGAATTAGACATTATGGTGGACAGGATCCACCATTTGCCTAAACCCTCATACCTTCCTGACAACATACCCAGCAATATTATTATACACCTGCACTTCTTTCATGTGAAGGAGCGACTAATGTCCACGTCACGCAACAAAGATCTCTTTTCTCCACAATTTAAAGACCTACAATTCTTTGCTGATCTTTCCCAATTCACCCTTCAAAAGCACAGGGACCTTAACACCATCTCTAAAGCATTAAGGAACCACACGATCACCTACAAATGGGGGTTCCCAACCAAATTAACTGTCACCAAGGAGGGTAAACTCTCTTGCTAAAGGCCTAGCTTTGCTCAAGTCGTTGCACATGGTGCCAGATGATCCACCACCGGCCTCAAGATCATGTAGCCCTGAGCACAATGAGGAAGACTGGAATCCGGTTACCTCCAGGAATGCCCGCAAGCATAAATGATCTGGCCAGCAGCCACACCATGTACCTCAGTTCATGTCCCTGAACCATTTTAACATAATTTCTTTACATTTTATGTTAAAAGAAAGATAAAAGAATGGTACTAAAATAACATTTAACGACATGCAACATTAGTCTATTTGTATTACAGTATTCAGGGTTTAAAAAAACGTTATCTTCCTGGCCTTGCATTTTAATTGCAATTTGAAAGAGTGTAAAATGGATTAAACACCTCTATTGCTTCAGGTATATTAAATTATTATTATCTAAAAGAAAGCAAAATGGCAGATGCAGGAGGACTTTGACATGGAGAAAAACACCAGTGTGATACTTCAGCGTGAAATAAATCCTAATATGTGTTTTCAACTATGTTGATTGCTTAATAAGTTTACACTGGTAAGAAAGCACTGTAGAGGACAGTATTGATAAAAGAACTTGACATGTAATGCTTTACAATGCTCACACCAATTAATTTCTTTTTTTTTTATTTCTATGATGCTGCCTCAATTTACTGTACATCTACAATCTGGAAGACATTGTTTCTTGATTTATTCAGCAAAACAGTTAACAAGAATTGCAATTGCATTTGTTAAAATTACTCTAGCATGAAAAAACAATATGTAATAACTGAATTGAAAGTCTACATATAAAATAAATCCATACGTGTTTGGTTATCCACATATGTGTTGGTAAACACAGCCTGTATATTATTTATTTTGCAGGCTGCTGCTAAATATCTGGTGATCCTGACACTTTCCTGTGGTTGCTGTTTCAAACTGACCATGCCAAACATGGAAGCAGATCAATGCTGGGGTGGTCAGCTTGTGCCTCTGAGATCCCTCCTAGGAGATGCAGGATGTAATGCAGACATACAGTGTGCCTGTATCTACTATAGTCAGTTTTGTGGCACATTCCCTGCCCAGACCCACTTTTAAGAGATTCGGGGCAATGCAGGGCATTCTCCCAGTATCTCCCAGTACTAAGAGCTGAATGTACTCCTCCCCTGTGCGTGATCACACTTCATAGACACATGAGGAAAAAAAAATAAGCTTGTGTACCCAGCTTAACAATTTACAGTAAGAAGATCATTTTCCAGCCTGTGTAGTAGACACTTCAGGGGACTGTCACACATAGGAGGGAGGCTTACCGCTATGCAGGTGGTTGACTAACACTACTGCCTCCAAGCCTCAGGCAAATTTGTGATGTGGAGGGGAGCAGCTGCCAGGACCTAAATTGAAAAGTTGGCTAGCAGAATATTGGAGGTGGAGGAGGTCTACAGGCTGTCATCTGGAGTCAATGCACATTGTTGCAGTGTGTGAGGTGGAGAGGCACTGCCAGGGCTTGAAGACAGAGGTTTTTGATAGCAAGGGGATTAGAGATGGGAGAAGGCTGCAGGCTGCCCAGCCTATCGATTGATGTGTGGAGATACAGAATGGCAATGCACACATATGGAGAATGTACTTCCCTGTTCTGTGTAACTTTAGACACTGCCCGAACATTTGCTAATCAGACTTGCCCCTACTGTTAGGAAGAGGGAGACAAGGAAGGATGTGCAGTCACGTGATTGCAGAATCAAACATCACAAAAAGGTATTAAAGGTTGTTTTTTCAAAAAGATTTATGTGATCATGGTTAAAAAAAATTATCATATTAAAATATGCTTTTGTTGCTGTGTGTTCAGCTAATATTTAGGTGTCCTGTTTTCTGGTGGGACTTCAAACAAAACACAAACGTCAGTAATACATGTACTGTATACACTGTGAAGAGTTATTTTTTAGTGTCTGCTTTTAGTTTTCAAATCAATCATTCACAAAAAAAATGGTTCCTTATGTGTTTGAACCTGAAGCATAACAAAAACGCTTTTGAAGGTTGATGAGGATTGATTACTTCTTTCTAAAAAATGTGATGACTTCTTATTAAATGTTCATTTAGTAACTGTATAATCACTTTACATAGTGAATGCTAGTAAATGCAATGAACTTGCATTCACTTTGAATACTCAATCATGTGTGAAGAGCATACAAAAATAAGTTCAGTGAGCCTCTCCACCTTGCTCTGTGGTTTCACTCACCAGCCAATACATAAATAGTGTGTATCTGCAGCTCTTAAAGGGCTTGGTAGTAATACAGTCATGCACTGTTGGATGTTGAAAATTCCATCAGTGGTTGTAGCTCTCTTTAAGTAGAATGGGCAACAACTCAAACACAGCTTCAACATTTTGATAAAGGCCAAAAGGTCTGAAATAGCTTCTTGGACTTTTGACTAAGATTAAGTGTAGCATCTGTGCTTATCAGTTACCAAGTGATGGCGCTGTGTTACTATCCCTGATTCATGGCGGTGGGTTAGGGGTAGCAGTGGCTATGCAAATCCACTTGGTGTAATGGTAACCTGGACGGTTAGTATCAGGGGGATCGAAACCGGACTGCTCAACGAACGGAGGGCCGTTTTTAGGCCTCCTTTAGAAAAAGCCGGAAGGGTTACCTCCTGATAGGGATGGAGAAAACCTGGGTCTGGCTGAAGGGTCGGGTCCCTGGCCTTCTGGCCTAGATTACTGTAGTTCCTGTTCTTGTCAGTTTTTCAGGAAAGAACACCAGCCCCCTGTCCAGGGGGGCAGGGGGCTTGGTTTGTACTTCCCAAATGTAATTAGGTGCGAACAATGGAAGCGGTGGTGTAGCCTTTTCCTTCTGGGGCTCTCCCTAAGCTCTTAGAGTTCCAGGCCTTCCTGGTGGGGACAGGGCTGCATTGGTCTGGATGTGGGCTGGGGTTGAAAGAAGCCTGTGGTGTATATGCTCCTAGAGTGGCAGTCCAGGGGTGCCATAAATTCACGGTGGTGCAGATCACTTGAATTATAGCACCAAGGCCACAACACCTCACATACTTTTTTGCACCTGCCTCTAGGGCCGAGCCTTTTGGCTAGGACCAAAGATATTTTTTTTATTCCTGGCCGGAGGGCCAGCCATTGTACCACACAATGGTCACTTTTCACTCTCCTCTCCTCTCCACTTCCTTCTCCCCCACTTTCTTTTATTGAAGTCCTTGTCACATTTTGTCTTTTTTTGTTTGTACATGTTTTTGCATATGTGACTGGTAGGGTGTAGGTCCTCGGGCCTGCCCTGAATGTCTTGGTAGGGGGTGGACATGACCTTCTGACTTAGCTCAACCTCTCTCATTGGGTCTCCCTTCGGGGGAGCCCCATCTAGTACTTGGGTGGGTCTGTTTCGGCAGACCCTTCAATGAATGGGGTCTGTCTGGTTTCGGCCATATGGCCCAAGTGTAAGTAGCCCAGTCCCGTCTTGAACCTAACGCTCCCCCGGGGGATCAGGGCAAGGTCCTTCAATACTGGAGGACTTGTGTACACCCGTTGCACGTTTTTGTGTTGCACTTTTTATGTGTGTGTGCACTTTTTTGGCACCGGGTGAATTTTTTGGAGTGTGTTCACACACCACGGGCTAAAAAAAAAAAACACTATTCCTATTAGTTTCCGGGGGATAGAATGTCAGTCCCCTTTACCAATTAGGGTGGCATGTTAGTAATTCCCTTATGTAATAAGGTGGATATGGTGGGAGAGCTCTTTTCCTCCCAGGTGGAATCTGGCCTGGTTTACTAGGCTTGTTCCCAATTGAAGGCAAAGCTCTCCATTAATATTTATGCCTTTCTGGTAGAAATGGTGCTGCATTTGTCCAGTCAGGCTGGGCTGAGAAAAAATTGTGGAGATTTTGCCCCTGGATTAATCCAGGGGTGCCAGAAAAATTTGTGGTGGGGTAATATACTTTGTTTTTAGTACAGCATCTTGGTTACAGTACCCATTGCATGTTTTTATGTTTTTTTACACCTGCCCCCTAGGCTGGGCCTTTTGGCTGGGAAGACCAGCAATTGTATAGCACTTTGGCACAAAAGCACTTACTCTTTACCCCTATCCCTTTTTATGTTTGTATGTTTTGCACTTTTGCACAACATAGTACTTTTCACACTACTGATTGGTAGGGTGTAAGTCCTCGGATTTGCTCTGAAAGTTTTGGTGGGAGGGAACATTGCCTTATAGTCAGGTTCTCCCCCTCCCATGGGGTCTCTCTTTGGGAATGCACAACATAAAATTGGGTGGACCTTTCCTCTGGTAGGTCTCCTGCAGTGGGTTCTGCCTGGTTTTGGGCAGGTAGACCACGAGTACCCTAGTCCCCATCAAGAGTCTTGCACCTTGGGGGGTCAGAGTCTTTTGAGAGATCCATGTTTACTCCCTGCGCACTTTGTGTTCTTCGCTTTTTGTGTGCTCACTTTTTTGCACTTGATGTTAGTTTTGAGTGTGCATACTGCAGCTTCACTTTATTTACTAAATTCATTGAACATTCATTTTGCAAAATTAACATTATAGCCTAATTATTACAGCTGTACAGGGCCTGCATATTGACTTTCTTGGGACCCGCTGCTCCTGTGTACAGCCGCCCATTGAGAATTAGAAGAGGCAGCTTTATGCTGTGGTGCACCAGCGGTTGCATAAAGCACCTGCATGTACACTGACATATGCTGCAAATGCAGAATTGCATTTGGAACAAACATCAGTGCGCATGAGGGAACTTAATGCAACCCGTGGGACAGTGAGTGCACATTGGTCAGAGAGTACTTGTGTATTGTCTTGTTGAGTATTAGTGTTAGAAAGCTAGTTGTTAGGTCATTTGGACAGGGTATAATCCCCAATCCTCGTTAAATTAGTAGGTACGATGCACGGTGGGTGTGGAGATGCGACTCGGTGTACATATTGCAGCATGTATGCATTCCTTGATCATCTGATCGAGGGCGAATACTGCTGTGCAAAATGTAAGTGCATTGTTTCCCTGGAAGCCCAGGTTCTGAATCTGGGGAAGCAACTGTCAGCACTGAGAAGACCCTCCATACTAAAGGAGAGCCAGGAACGTACATGGCATGTGCCGGCAGGGGCCAGTACAGAGGCGGATGGAGACAAAGAGGTGCAGGCACTAGGAAAGAGTGGATGGGTGACAGTCAGGAAGGGTAGAGGGGGAAGTGGCAGGGAGGCCAATCCAGGGATGGAGCATCCCAATAAGTACGTTCCATTGAAGGACATTGGTGAAACCAGTCAGGGACCAGCACTGCTGGAGCTGAGGGACTCTCCTAACTGCCGGGGGAAGAACTCCTCCAGTGAGAGTGGGGGGGGAGCGAAGGGAAAGGAAAGACAGATTCTGGTGGTAGGGGACTCAATTCTTAGAAGGTAAGAGAGGGCAATCTGTAACAAAGGCCTGAAGCACCGAACTGTATGTTTTCTACCGTGTGCTTGGGTTCGGCACATCACGGATCTGGTGGACAGATTACTGGGAGGGGCTGGGGAAGACCTGGCTGTCATGGTGCACATTGGCACCAATGACAAAGTCAAAGGCAGATGGATTGTCCTAAAGAACAATTTTAGGGACTTGGGTGCCAAATTGAGGAAAAGGACCTACAAGGTAGTATTCTCAGGAATACTACCGATACATCGAGTCACACCAGAAAGGCAGAGGGAGATTAGGGAAGTAAACAAGTGGCTGAGGAGCTGGTGCAGTAAGGAGGGGTTTGGGTTCCTGGAGGACTGGGCTATAGAAGGGATGGACTGCACCTAAATGAGGAGGGTGCAGATCAGCTGGGAGTAAAGATGGCCAAAAAGTTAGAGGGGTTTTTAAACTAGGCGACGGGGGGGCCCAGAGGTAGAGATAGTCAGAACATATTCCAGAGGGTAGTATTGGGTGCATTAGTGGTAGTTTGACTAAAGCACATAAACCCAAGGTAAGTATAGTAACAAGTCCTAGTTGCAATCTCAGAACACCCAATAAGAGGATAATATGCGACCGGTCTAAACTTTGTGGCATGTTCACCAATGCCAGGAGCCTGGCAGACAAGATAGGTGAACTAGGATACTGTTGTACGAGGAGGATTTGGATTTTGTGGGAATTTCAGAGACTTGGTTCAACAGCTCTCATGATTGTCTGGCAACCATTCAAGGGTATACCCTTTATCGCAGGGATAGAGAGGGTAAAAAAGGGGGAGGGGTATGGCTATATATCAAGAATAATGTACAAGTGAATGTGAGAGATGACATCACTAAGGGAGCTAGGGAGGAGGTGGAATCCTTATGGGTAGAGCTCCAAAGGGATGAAGCTAAGGGGAAAATAATACTGGGAGTATGTTATAGGCCCCCTAACCTGAGGGAGGAGGGGGAGGCGGACCTCCTATCACAAGTTGGATTAGCAGCAAGGATGGGTAGTGTTATCATAATGGGGGATTTTAATTATCCAGACATAGACTAGGTGAAGGGAACCATGCATTGGTCTAAGGCTCGCCAGTTCATAAATGTCTTGCAGGACAATTTAATGGTTCAGATGGTAGACGCACCAACTAGAAATAAAGCATTACTGGATCTACTGATTACCAACAATACAGACCTGATCACGGATGTGGAAATACGGGGCAATTTAGGAAACAGTGATCACAGGTCAATTGGCTTCAGTATAAATCACACAAATAGGAAACATAAGGGGTATACAAAGACACTGAGTTCAAAAGAGCCAACTTCCCTAAGCTACGAACCTTGCTAGAAGGCATGAATTGGGATAAAATCTTAGGAACAAAGAACATGGGGGAGAGATGGGTTTGCTTTAAGAGCATATTAAATAAGGGCATTAGCCAATGCATCCTATTGGGTAATACATTTAAAAGAGCGAACAAAAGTCCTGGATGGCTTGGATTGAAAACTGGCTACAAGGGCGAGTTCAGAGGGTGGTGATAAATGGGGAGAACTGGGAATGGTCAGGGGTGGGTAGTGGGGTCCCCCAGGGTTCTGTGCTGGGACCAATCCTATTTATTTTGTTCAGAAACAAACTGGTAGATGGCGTAAACAGTTCAATCTCTGTATTTGCGGACAATACTAAATTAAGCAGGGCAATAACTTCTCCGCAGTATGTGGAAACCTTGCAAAAAGATCTGAACAAATTAATGGGGTGGGCAACTACATGTCAAATGAGGTTTAAATGTAGAAAAATGTAAAATAATGCATTTGGGTGCCTGAAAAATATAAATGCAATCTATACATGGGGGGAGAACTTCTGGGGGAATCTAGGATGGAAAAGGACCTGGGGGTCCTAGTAGATGATATGCTCAGCAATGGCATGCAATGCCAAGCTGCTGCTAACAAAGCAAACAGATTATTGGCATGCATTAAAAAGGGGATCAACTCCACAGATAAAACAATAATTCTCCTGCTCTACAAGACTCTGGTCTGGCCGCACCTAGAGTATGCTGTCCAGTTCTGGGCACCAGTCCTCAGGAAGGATGTACTGGAAACAGAGCCAGTACAATGAAGGGCAACAAAGCTAATAAAGGGTCTGGAGGATATTAGTTATGAGGAAAGGTTGCGTGCACTGATCTTATTCTCTCTGGAGAAGAGACACTTTAAAGGGGATAGGATTTTAATTTATAAATACTGTACTGGTGACCCCACAATAGGGATAAAACTTTTTCGCGGAAGGGAGTTTAACAAGACACGTGACCACTCATTAAAATTAGAAGAAAAGAGGTTCAACCTTAAACTATGTAGAGGGTTCTTTACTGTAATGCTGCGTACACACACTTTTCGACCGGACTTGTCCGACGGACTCCGACAGACCAAATCCGGCAGACAATCCGATCGTGTGTGGGCTTCACCGGACCTTCAGCGGACTTTACAAGTTGCAAATCTGACAGACTTTAGATTTGGAACATGCTTCAAATCTTTACGTTGTAGCTCCGCCGGACCCAGAAATCCGCTCGTCTGTACAGTATCAACTTCCTTACTTTAGTCTGGTGTATGTCATCACGTACGAATCCGTCGGACTTTGGTGTGATCGTGTGTAGGCAAGTGCGGTCATTAGAAAGTCTGTCGAAAGTCCGCCAAAAGTCTGTTGAAAGTCTGTCGAAAGTCTGTTGGACGGGCTGTCAGACTTTTGGAGCTGAAAAGTCTGACCGTGTGTACGCGGCATTAGAGTGGCAAGGATGTGGAATTCTTTTCCACAGGCAGTGGTCTCAGCGGGGAGCATCGATAGTTTCAAAAAACTATTAGATAAGCACCTGAATGACCACAACATACAGGGACATACAATGTAATACTGACATATAATCACACACATAGGTTGGACTTGATGGACTTGTGTCTTTTTTTAACCTCACCTACTATGTAACTGTGTACAGCCATATTTTCCAATGCATCTCAGTGGACAGCTGTACACAGTGCCAGCAAGTCCTGGAAATGTCAATATGCAGGCTCTGCACACTGTGCGCTCCCTGTATGGCCAAGTGCACGAAGCTTTAATTTGCTAAGTGAATAGTCTCCACTTTTGTATTAAACCAACCCCTTCACTTCAAATGTTGCTGTAGCTCCCAATTACGGAACAAAATTGTAAGCAAACATAAATATGCTGGCATTTTACCTTGATAAATTTAGTATAATGCAAATTTTGCAGACAAAAAAAGAACAGCCTTTAATGCCCAATGTTATTAGCTTACCCATGGTTTAATATTTTGTTGGATTTCCACTTTAATCCTACAATGCACCACATTCAGACTTGCATGACCTATCTCTAATCAATAATCAGTTACATTAATATTTTAAACTTTTGCCTATAAAGACATACATAGCAATATGAATATATTTCCATAAACTTGTATAGCTTAGGAGCTTTAACATAATTTGCTAAAATGAAAGTTCAGACTTTAGCACATCTTCTATTTCCTATGGGATAAGCCATGCTAGAACAAAAAACGGGAAGAAGGGTCAGACATCAGAAGGCACATCTTTTCCTCTTGTGCTTCCAACCTGTAAAATAATAAGTATGTAATCAAAGAAATGTATAACTAAAATAAAAATATATAAATTATGAACTGAAAAAGGTATGTGTTCCTTTAAGAACAGAAAGAAAATAAAAGCCATCAAGTTGCGGGCAACATATGTAGGAGAATCAATGCAGGAATTACACTGAACATCTTTCTATATAATTTAGTTGAAAATGTATGTGCTATTTAAACAACTGACAAAAAAGTTTTACATTTTTTAAACACTAATAATTACAATATTTTTCACTTGAGTTTTAAACATGTCATATGTAAGGCAGGCATATGTAGGGCAGATTGGATTAACAGATATATATTTTTTCTTTAATCCGTTTGTCTTTGGCTAAATTGACAGAATTAGAACAACTGAGGACTTTAGAAATCTAAATTTCTTTAACAAACAGACAGATGTATAGGGTTGGTTTTTGACAGTACATTGTGTCTTTTTAATTGCATATAGGCTTTCATAGTACTGTAGCACTGATTCAGAAATAAGCACATTAGGGAGAAACATATTGTTAAAAGAATGTGGAGGATTTTAAATGCAGAAAAGGCATGCTTTGTCTCTTCTGCATTAAAGTTACTTACCTGCCTGTCCACGCTTGTTCGGTGAATTGAACATGTGCAGCCGACTGTAGAAATTTAGCAATATCGAAGCTGACTGCCCTTTATGCATTAATGCATGCGCAGGAGAGAGGTCACCCCCGCCTGGCTGATTGAAGCAGACAGCGATTGAGACCCAGAAACCGGCCACCCGAGGAGGTCATCGGCTGGTGGGGAGCTCCAGGACACCACATTGTTAAATCCAAGGTGAGTATAGTTCTGCTTTAACTGACCAATTACTCTTTTCTGTTTTTATTGCTTTTTTATATAACTTATGTTGTATTAAAGAAACTCACTGTATTAAAACAAAGAAACTGTTTTCTTTGTAAAGTACAGGAACCTAGAGATACATTTCTATAGCAGTCTTCATCTCCCTGTCATTATGCCTTAGCGTCATGTTGTTCTCGCAAGCAATGCTCTGTCACTGCCTGATAGTGTTGAAGCTTGCATGCCACTCCATTCCCCCTGCAAATTTTGATCAGCTAGTGAGGGCAGTATTTCATAGTGATGAGTCAGAAGGTATATGTAGATCATGGGAGACAGTGCGAAAGCATTACCTGAAATGTTGGAGCTTTTCCAGTGTAATGGCAGGTACACTACTGCCGCGTACACACGACCAGACTTTATGGCATACTTTGTCCTGCGGACTTTTTGACGGACTTTACGACGGACTTTCCGAATGAACAGACTTGCCTACACACGATCAACCAAAGTCCGATGGATTCGTACGTGCTGACGTACGACCGGACTAAAACAAGGATGTTCATAGCCAATAGCCAATAGCTGCCCTAGCGTCGGTTTTTGTTCGTCGGACTAGCATACAGACGAGCGAACTTTTCGACCGGACTCGAGTCCGTCAAAAAGATTTGAAACATGTTTCATTTCTAGGTACGTCAAACTTTTGGGGAAAAAAAGTCCGCTGGAGCCCACACAGGATCGAATTGTCCGACGGACTCCAGTTCACTGGACCAAGTATGCCGTAAAGTCCGGTCGTGTGTATGCGGCATAAGAATGCTTCAGGTACTGTATGTGCAAGGCAAATTCAAGTGCTGGAACTTTATACCATACAGCATTTTTTTTAAATCATGAAATGATTTTATTGAGGTTTACATAAAGAATTGTATACAGGACAATAGCTACATCAACTTATCAGAAAAAGTATATATGCAAATAGTTACTTGTATGACTTATAGCAAGGATATCTAATAACAGTGACAAAAATCATGCTTTACAAGGTAAATATCAGAGAATTATGGACTCTACAAGAGCATGGACATGTACCCTCAGTAAACAATTGTGCAAGTAAACTAACATCAGTATCAAAAAACAACTGGGAGGCCCAGTAGCGTGTTTCAATGTTACTATTGAGGTGAGCAGCGGGCAGTATGATAAAAATGTAGCAAACTCAAAAGGAAGTTAAGTTTGTAATAACCGTAGTAGTGTTAACTGTGAGGTGGGGGGTCTAAACCTGGCACGTCAAGCCAACATTCCATATGTTGAAAACTTTTTGGGGGGAGCTTCTATGTTAAAAGGATTCTTTTCTTGTATTAGGATGGAGTTCACTTGCTCAATCTATTTGTGGCAGGTAGGAGGGTGTGGGGAAAGCCAGTACTTGGCTATTGATTTCCTAGTAAGGTAAAAAAAAAGTCAAGTAAATATAAAAAGCAACAGAGGTGTACAATTCCTCATCCAAAGCCCCAAGGAAGCATATTAATTAATGAAATGGGACTTGCACTGAATAAGTCTGATCAATGACAGTAACAACAATATTCAATATTCACACATTTGGGGCATTTCCATAGCATATGCAACAAGTTTTCATTCTCAATGTTACAATTGGGACATAATGGGGAATCTCATCTGCCCCAGGTGAAGAGTTGCACCATTGTCCTGTAGGAACGATGGTGAATAAAGAGTTGGGACAATTTATGAACAGCAGAAACAGACACCACTAGGATGCCAGTATCAGTTCCCAGTGCTCGCTGTCTAATGGACCCAAGTTTTGCTCCCATTTTCTCCTACAAGGCGAAAGTGCTGAGTCTTGTGAAAATGAGAGGAGGTGTGATTGTATGCGGGAAATTATACCTTTCTTATCTGACTTTGACATAATAGATTCTACCAACTGCAGGTTAGAATATCCAGCCTGAGTTTGAAGCGTATGGTCCAGTTGTAAGAATTGGTAAAATTGCTGTCTCATGTGAAATTCTGCCTGCAGTTGGTCAAAAGACTAACACAGTACCATCATAGAGTTGGGAGCAGTATTTAACACCAGCTGCTAATCACTGTTAGTAGTCCGAAAGACCAAGCCTATGATTAAGAGTTTCCCATAATTTCAATACCAGGATTACTGTAGGGCACTGGTCAAGTACATTGGGGAAGCCCATAGTCAACATTCTATGGGAGGGGTCCAAATCAATTCATGAAAATTGAGAGTCAATAAGGGTAAACCATTTGTGGGAAATCCACACAGGTGACTTGTGTAAAATATAAAGTAATTGTGGGGTCCACACCATCTTGATAAAGTTGACTTGCCCAGTCATTGACAATGGTAGTTTACACCAACTATTGTATTTTTGTTTAAAAGTATGCAGTATAGGTTTACAATTTAGAATCAAGTAATCATGGGGATAACATTAATACTCGACATTACAATAACACCCAAATATCAGGAGAAATTGATTACACCAATTTGTGAAGCTCCAGCTGGCAGTGGTTGGGAAAGGCAGTCCACAGGAAAAATGACAGATTTGTGCAAATATATTGAGAACCCCGATTACAGCCCAATTTTCTCAATACAGTAAGTTGCATTACAGTCGACAAAGAGCCAGCAGTATCGCTCAAATGCAAGGTGTTATCAGCGTAGAGGCAGATCTTATCTTCAAGACCCCTTCTCTTAAACCCAACTATATAAGGCAATAAATGTACCCTGGCCACCAGGGGCTCCAACCAAAAGGGAAAACAGCAGGGGCGACAAGAGGCATCCCTGTCTGGTGCCTCACTTCAAAGGACGCCATTGCTTATAAGCCTCGTCACTGGGTCCGTGTAAAGTAATTTCACCCACGCTGTAAATGTGGGGCCAAGGTTAAATTAATTCAAGATTGCCCAGAGATGGCCAAGGACAGGATGGCTCTGTTGCCTGGGTTATCCACAGGATTCTGAAGGTTAAGTACAAGGTGTCTAATACTGAAGGCTGTGGGTCTAGAGGAAATGAATCCTGACTGGTACACAAGTACCAATTTTGGGATAACCTTTGTTAATTTAGTAGCCAGTATGCATGCCAGTAGTTTCACAACCGTGTTCGATAAGGATATGGGCCTGTAGGAGCCTGGCTGAAGGCCATTAGTTCCTTGGCAATTTGCTATTAGCCATCTGGTCTTAAAAAAATTTTGACTATGAAAAAATATATAGAAGAGCTTGTAATCATGTTTGTTTGAATGAAAAAAAAGAGTAACATGTTCTGGGGTCAGAACCTATCATATTTTCCTCCTTTTAAGTGTTTAGTTTCCTGGATCAAGCACATAAAGTACATTTCTGAGATATAGAACCTGACTGCAACTGAGACAATACAGAGATGGAAAAGAATGTACTTATTCTCCAGTTCTTACAAGCAAAGCCTTCAGCCATAAAATACTTACAACATAGGAATCTCCCAATGCAAACCAGTCTTCCCAATCCTTTCAGCAACTTCCTTAAATTAAACTTAAAATTGAGCTCTTGGCAGATATAAATAGCTAAAATTTAAACAAGTATTCCAAAAAATATATGCATACCGTTTTTACACCCTACTACAGCCAGTTCCAAAATGCATGTTTGTTTCCAGGGCATGGATAACACAGCACAATGCTTACCTTAATGTACTTTCCAATAGTCCTTCCTTTCCACTAGTCCTAGTTGGTCACCCAAAGCCAGTATTCTTGCTGGTCTCAAAATGATATTGTCATCACCATAGCCCTTGTGCTGATTCTTTTTATGTGCCCTGTGTGATACACACACCTCAACACTGCACATAATGCACTCCTGAGCCCAATGTGTTATGCACTCCTGATTGCAGTACTCTGTGTTACACATTCCTAAACCTTGCACCTTGTGCAAAGCACTGGTTATTTGGTGCCACTTTACTTCTCTTCCATAAGGAACAGCAGTCTAGGGGGCAGGGAGTTGGCCAGAGAGGGCGAATGACTGCACCTTTTTCTCTGTGAAAAAGGCCCTGCACCGCAGGATTGAGAGATAGGGGGCATTCTATAAAGTGCTTGCTGTTGGTGACCTCAACAGTGGAGTGCTGTCCCTGTACTGTCCAAACACAGCCTGGGGAAGAACATTGACCAATGTATACTTGTTAAAGAGCAGCTATGAGTGAGCTATTACAAAATGAGGCTGATTTACTATGGGCCATTTACATTTTTGTAATATGTTAATGCAGTGTGTTATTTGCATGTTAACATCTATTGCATTAGGGCAGCCCAATGCAATGAAATGAATGGGCTGCCAATCCACTCTGGTGTGGCAAAAATCTGATGTAACCCTTTCTTTGTGATGCAATATACTATAATTCACGTGTTGGTGAGTACACTATAATAATGCAGCTCGAGGAAATAAATGGGCCCTAAAAGATTTGAAAATGATCACATAAAAAATAGGTGAATAAATCCCATTATGCAATCATATAAAATGAAAATCCATGCTTATTTATTTAATCTGCAAATGAATAAACAATGGAAGTGAATTTGTATTCATATTCATCCAATCTAACTGACTTATTACATAAACATTAGGTATTTCCAGGAAAGAAAAAGAGAAGTAAAGGAAATGAAAGAACTAATATTGTAAAGGGGAAGATCAGCCCAGATAAACCTTTTAGGAACAGTTGCAATTCCCAAATCAACTGTTAACATTGTCAGTGGTGGATCCTTCCCTTGCTTCTAGGTAAAATTATAGACACAGCTAACAGTCAGGCATTGTATGGGCATCTCTGCTTGCCTGTATCTATGATGACCCATATGCATAGGTGAGTTACTGGGGTTAGTTAGTAGAGTGGTGGAGAATATTTACTTAACAAACAATGTTTACTTAAACAAAGTTGTTAAAAACAGAAAAGCTATAATGTTCTGAGGAATTTAATGATGGCCTTACATTAGTCAGTTTTTTGTGTTCAGCCAGCAGGTTGATTAAAAATAAAAAAAAGATTTCCCCCATCCACACATTTAATGTGATTGGGGGGGGGGGGGGGTGTCCTTCCCCTGTGTCTCGTATTCTGACAGCTGGGAGACATATGTTAGTAAACATGGCGTTAGACCTCAATGTCTGGTTTCTAAAGAGGTCAGTTTGTAAGGCTGTTAACAGAGGGGCTTTTCTTCATATTTAGGTCTGAGTTGCTAGCTAATTGGGGTGTCCTAACTGTGTACAGACAGAGCTGCTTTGCCTCTGTGTTCTCGGGCTTTGCTGCTGCTCCCAGGTGGTTTTCCCTGCCTAGCTACTCTCTCCCCTGGCTTGCACTCCTCATGCCTCACCAGCCAACTTATCCTGTACCACAGGCAGCTTGCTTCCCAGCCCCTGCTGGCTCTCTTTCTGCATGCTTAAGCTCGTGGGTCCCATCAATAACATCTACTTTCCCAAAATGTCTCCCTCTGCACCTTCTTCTTGTCACTGGGCAGGGCCAAATTAAGCTGCCAATGCAATGAATCAGAGTTATCCTCTCCACTGTAGTATCAGCAGGGCCACCATTAGAAATCATGGGGCCCAGTACAGACCGCGGTTGAGCCTCAATTTTACTGCCCCTTGGCCACCCACCTTAAGTCTAAAATACAGCTGGGGGGGGCTATTCACATGCCATGGCTGTGACAACTTTGTGTCACGGCCATGGAAAATTTGATGCGGCACATAGAGTTGACTATCTAGGCCCCTATTCTATTCTGTAACCTTTATCATTATTAACTGAGCACTGGGCAGATGTAAATAACTAAAATGTAAAGCAGTAAATACTGTACACCTAAAATAATGTTAAATATTTTTAAAGTTATTCTATTTTTCAGAAGGTGGTGAGCACCAGAAGCCTCTATATATTACGATGGCAGATTTACTTCAGTAGTAAACCATTATTATTTATGTTATATATACCCTTTTTCTATAAATATTGTAGATATCAACATTATGGTAATATAAGGAGGGTAATTTATATTTGTTTCCATTCCCTGAATGAAAATATTAAACCTCAAGGTTGGAAAAAGGGCAGCCAGCAAGTAAAGAAAATGGACTTTACACAATCATATTTATTAGGACATAGAAAGGACAGCATTGTGCTTTTTTTTTTTTTTACTGCAGGCAGAAATTAGATTGTACACGGGATGCACTGCTTATTTATTTAACATAAGAATAGCATTTTATTCCCGTTGTAATACAAGAGATCACACAAGTAAAGTTACAGAAAACAGTAGGTCATCAGAGCCAATAGCACAGAGAGATAATGGGAACAGAGGCAAAACCATTGACGTACCTATGGGGGGGGGGGGCGGTGTGCCCCGGGTGCCACACATCGGGGGGTGTCAGGCCAGCTATCAGGGATGGGACAAGGCAGGGCGGGTGCTCTGTAGCTGCGGCTGGCTCTCTATATTCGAGCAAGTCAGCAGCTGCTGTTCTGTGTTATTCGGCTCACAGTCGGGCTCTTTACTGCCACCTATGGCTGCTTCCTGGATGTGTACCCCTCGTGTGTACTATATTTTGGATTGCAGCTCCTCTTGTGTCTCACAGGGACATGTAGAAACAGGATCTGGGACTAGGAAGACCACCTTACAATTGGGGCTGTGAGTACAAGTGAAGAGAGGAGGCTGTTTGTGTACAGGGGAGAGGGGGCAGCTGAGTGTGTACAAGTATGTACAGGTGTGTGGGGTGGGGCATCTAAGTGTGTACAGGTGTGTGTGTGTGGGGGGGGACAGGTGTGTGTGTGTGTGGGGGGGTTGAGTGCGTAGACATGTGAGGGGGGTTGAGTGCGTAGACGTGTGAGGGGGGCTGAGTGCGTAGACGTGTGAGGGGGGCTGAGTGCATAGAGGAGTGAGGGAGGCTGAGTGCGTAGAGGCATGAGCGGGGCTGAGTGCGTACAGGCACGATCAGTGAAGGGGGGTGCCAGATATAGGATCCGACCTGGGTGCCAAATGCTCTAGGTACACCCCTGTGAAAAACTGCTCATTCTATTTAGAGTGGAACTGATTTACTAAACAAGTGGAGACAGTTCACTTTGCAAAGTGAATATATACAGAGCTTACCACATGATGTAAATATTAGCTGACATACATTTTATTACCACTGACAGTGGAGATCTGGTAGCTGGGCAGTAGCTGCTTTACATATAAATCATACAATAAGATAAACTGAGGTGTGAGGGGGCTGAGTGTGTAGACGTGTGAGGGGGGCTGAGTGTGTAGACGTGTGAGGGGGCTGAGTGCGTAGACGTGTGAGGGGGGCTGAGTGCGTAGACGTGTGAGGGGGGCTGAGTGCATAGATGTGCGAGGGGGGCTGAGCGTGTACAGGCATGATCAGTCAAAGGGGGTGCCAGATGGGGGAGTGCCAGATATAGGATCTGCCCCGGTGCCAAATGCTCTAGGTACACCCCTGGGCAAAACTGCTTACTCTATTTACAGAGTGAAACTGATTTACTAAACAAGTGGAGACAGTTCACTTTGCAAAGTGAATATATACAGAGCTTACCACATGATGTAACTATTAGCTGACATACATTTTCTTACCACTGACAGTGGAGATCTGGTAGCTGGTCAGTAGCTGCTTTACATATAAATCATACAATAAGATAAACTGACACTCTTTCCTCACACGGCACTCAGTAATGACTATTTTATCACACTCTTTGGCTGCCAGTTGCATTTTTCCAACTATTTTTAAACAGCAGCATAAACGCTTGTAGCAAGGTCCCGACCTCCTTCGGTCTAATGAGAACCTCTGGAGCCAGAGATAGCTGACATCCCTTTGTATATGGTGGGTTGTGAGGCATAGTGGGTGCAAAGTAGCCAGAGTAATTGGGCGCCAGACACTTCTTGAATGCAAAAGAGATTTTATTTCTCTTAACAGAACTTTGGGAGAGAGAGTTAGGGCCAGGACATCCTTAGGTAGTTGCAAGATTAATTGGCAGACTCCGAGACTTCAAGAGGAGGACAGCCATGCAGGGAAATGTATCCAGCGAGACACCACATCTGCATGTGTAGGAATGCTGTCTCTTATGGCAACAGTCTTTAACAGTTCCTAACACAAAGTGTAACAGTTCCTTCACTTCCACTACAATTGCTCCTTGTAGTTCTTCACCCCACTGAGCTCCCAGTCTCTTACTAGACTAGCTGATTCACTGCCACTGAATCCCTTGAGCTCCTCCAATCTTCACAGTAGTATGTTCCTCAAGCGCCACCCCTGTTTCTTTGCTGGGTCCCTAGCTTGGCATTCAAGATACGTCTCAAGCGTCACCACCACTGGCCTGCTCGGTTCCTGGCTTGACACACAAGGCTGCTGCTGCTCTGCAAGCGTCACCTCCGCTGGCTGGGTACCTGGCTTGATACCCACTGAAGTTTCCCGATTCTTCACCGTCCCCGGTTGATGAGAATACTGCTCTGGTACTTGCTTCATTTACTCACTGTGGTCCCTGCTAATAAGGTGGTTGGTCCCTTAGTGGCGACAGCTTCCCCTCTACCTCTGACCATGACAGGTTCTCTGGCCGGCAGAACCATCACTTCTGGTTGGACTGCAAGCCGCAATCCCAACCATGTGCTGCTCTCTTGCTTCTGGATAGGCCCTCAGACAGCCTAGCTGCCAGATGTGCCGAGGATAGGCCAAAACTCTGGCCTAGCAGCCCGGGCAATACAACACATGTCCACCTAGACAGCCGTCCAGGTGGCACAGAACAGCGATCATCTGACTCCACCCAAATATATAGGTTCTCCCAGCAGGCCAAGGGATTCAATAAAACCCATACCCATTAGCTAAGAAACCCAATATAACCATAATCTGACCTTGCAGTGCCCTTCTCATATCTAATGCCACCAAGCAGCCGGCCACCTAGCTGCAAAAGAAAAATGCAGCAATTACAGACTTAAGCTGGCCATACACTATACAATTTTCCTGTTCAACTTTCCTTTAGATTTACCAAAACCATATAATATGAGGTCAAACCTAAACCCTTTCAATTTGTATGCAATCAGACAGGCCCTTGCACTACATAGTTGAAGGTAAATCTAAAGGAAATTGAATCAGAAAATTGTATAGTGTATGGCCAGCCTTAGAGTAAAATCAACTGATCCTCAACAATTATCCAAGATAGCTATACCTGGCAGGTAAATTTAGGAGCAACCCTGCCTAAACTCCAGGGTGCTACACTCTTATGTGCATTACAATATTTTCCAATTCCCTTATTTTTCAGAACCTGCAAGCCCCAGGTTTGAAGACCAGGAATCTTATACCAGCTTGCTGATATAAGTATTGCTGTTTTTATTAAGAGCTAATGATGAACTCTCTCCCAAAACATTTACTGTATATACTCCAGTATAAGCCGAGTTTTTCAAACCAATTTTTAGGCTGAAAAATCCCCCCTCGGCTTATACTCGAGTGAGCTGTACCTTTCATTACTAAAACAGCGTGTGTAACAGCGTGTGTCTCCCACTGTGTTATGCAATCTGTTCCCGTATCTTTCATTACTAAAGCAGCGCGTGTCTCCCGCTGTGTAATGCATTCTGTTCCGCCGTCCATTGTAACAAAGCCCCGCCTACTCCTTGTCCATCCGTGATAGAGGAACACTGATACAGTGCCGGGAAACCGTATCAGTGTTCCGCCTATCAGAGTCGAGGAGGAGGTGGGGCTTTGTTACAATGGACGGCGGAACAGAATGCATTACACAGCGCAAGACACACGCTGTTTTATTAATGAAAGGTGTGGCTGCAAATGGGCACAGTGGGACATTTCAAATGGGCACAGTGAGACATTTCAAATGGGCACAGTGAGACATTTCAAATGGGCACAGTGGGACATTTCAAATGGGCACAGTGAGACATTTCAAATGTGCACAGTGAGACATTTCAAATGTGCACAGTGAGACATTTCAAATGGGCACAGTGAGGCATTTCAAATGGGCACAGTGAGACTACAAATAGGCACAGTAAGACATTTCAAATGGGCACAATGAGACATTTCAAATGGACACAGTGTGACGTTTGGGCACAGTGACACTACAAATGGGCACAGTTAGACTGCAAATGGGCACAATTAGACTGCAAATGGGCACAGTGAGGACATTGTTTACCCAGTAGCTGCTGCATTTTCCCACCCTAGGTTTATAACCGAGTCAATCGTTTTCCCATTTTTTTTGTGGTAAAATTAGGTGCCTTGGCATATATTCGGGTCGGCCTATACTCGAGTATATATGGTATTTTTATATTTTATATTTTAAATTTGAAAGGATTTCAACCCTGCTGCATGGTCACCTCAGTAATGTCAAGACTGAATGCAGCAGCTGGGTTGGGGTAGTGGGCTTTAGCATCAGGCATAGAGCCTAAAATGCTGTATTTGTCAACACATATGAGCAAAATGTTTCTGCCATAAAAACAGAATTCCTGTGGGAATGTAGAAAAAACAAACAAGTAAAGCTCACTTACTCTCAAGAAGTGCTTATACTGCAGATGTAAAGCTAGTTACTGATAAGATTTCACCTTTCATCAGTTCAGAATAGGCAAGTGAATGATGAACAATCATTACTGATTTCCTAAGGCTTAATGTACACGGGCCATTTTACAACCTCGCCTGAACGATTTAACTTGACAGATAGTAACCGACTTTTAAAAACGTCCATTTTGCCGCGTTTACAATTGGAAGCGTTTTTTTTTTTTTTAAAATAGTCAAAAATTAAAAACGTTTGGCCTTTCAAATGCCTCTGAACATCCGTCATGAACGCATTTTTTTGCTTTCCAAAAAATGCTTCTAAACTCAATTGCCTATAAATGATCCTGTGTACAGGTACATATAAGATAACAGATGAGTTCAGGGGCAGCTGAAAAAAAAACAAAAAAACGCCCAACTGCTCCTAAACATCCGTTTACCAGCAGCAGTGTCCATAGAGCCTAAGTTACTACATTGTACTTTCCACATTGTTGTTTGCCACAATAGGTAAACCTGAAGACCTGAAAGAAAAAAAATTAAGGCTGGCCATACACTATACAATTTTCTGATTCAATTTCCTTTAGATTTACCTTCAACTATGTAGTGCAAGGGCCTGTCTGATTGCATACAAATTGAAAGGGTTTAGGTTTGACCTCATATTATATGGTTTTGGTAAATCTAAAGGAAAGTTGAACAGGAAAATTGTATAGTGTATGGCCAGCTTAAGGCTGAAGAGTGGATTTAGCATGGCTTAAATGTGGGCATAAAAACAATATAAAGGAAGGCACTACTCCTTTAACAATTTATTAAGATACTCAGAGCATTTTTGATACTCAAACAAGCAATTAAAGCTATGGGAAATGGAATTGACCCAATACCTACCAAACCTCTCATGACAACCTATTTCTTTTTTCTCGATTATTTCTATTTCTCCCCTTTTTTTTGATCTGCTATATATTTGACTAATATATGTCTGGGCACTCTCTGTGCCCACTTGGTCTGGTTTTGTAACAGATATGTGACACTAGTCTAAAACTGCAAAATATACTGTATATTTGAAGGATTAGAATTGGCGAATACTTGACCATTGTAAGCAATAAGTGATATATTTATACATCTTATTCTGCCATTTTATCATATAACAAATATATCCCAGTTGGCTTTTATATATGCTTATTATTTTTATATTTGCTACAAAATTGTTTATTTGTAACATTGCTCAAATCCATAAAAATGTACTGTTTAAAGCAGAGTTCCGCTTAAAAAAAAAAATCAAAAGTCATCAGCTATTATTATTATTATACAGTATTTATATAGCGCCAACAGTTTACGTAGCGCTTTACAACTTGAGGGTAGACAGTACAAATACAATACAATTTGATACAGTAGGAATTAGAGGGCCCTGCTCCTTAGAGCTTACAATCTAAGAGGGAAGGTCAAGAGATACAAGAGGTAATAAAGGTAATAACTATGGGTGATGTGCTGATTGAGAAGATAAATGTAGAGTTGTTAGGTGGGGGCCAGATAGGCTTCTCTGAAGAGATGAATTTTCAGGGATCGTCTGAAAGTGGATAAAGTAGGAGAAAATCGGACGGATTGGGGTAGAGCATTCCAGAGGATGGGGGAGGCTCTGGAGAAGTCCTGAAGGCGAGCATGGGATGAGGTGACAAGGGAGTTTGAGAGCAGGAGGTCTTGGGAGGAGCGAAGAGAACGATTAGGTTGGTATTTTGTGACTAGGTTAGAGATGTAGCTGGGGGCCAGGTTGTGGATGGCTTTGTAAGTTATAGTTAGTATCTTGAATTTAATTTGGTGACTGAGTGGCAGCCAATGGAGGGATTGGCAGAGGGGTGTGGCAGACGCTGAGCGGTTTGTGTGGTGGATGAGCCTGGCAGCAGCGTTCATGACAGACTGAAGTGGGGATAGCCTATTTAGAGGTAAACCAATGAGGAGGGAGTTGCAGTAGTCGAGGCGGGAGATGACCAGGGAGTGGATTAGCAGCTTTGTGGTGTCATTGGTTAGGAAGGGGCGTATCTTGGAGATGTTGCGAAGATTGAGGCGGCAAGTTTTGGATAGTGATAGAATGTGGGGTCGAAAGGTTAGTTCAAAATCCAGGATTACACCTAGGACCGTGGCGTGGAGAGATGGGTTGCTAGTTGAGCCGTTGATCTTGACAGGGAAATCAGGGGAAGTGGCACCTGAGGGAGGAAATATCATGAGCTCGGTTTTGGATAGGTTGAGTTTGAGAAAGTGATGTGACATCCAGGCTGATATGTCTGTTAGTAAGTTGGTAATGCGTGAGGAGACAGATGGAGAGAGCTGGGGGGTGGAGAGATAGATTTGGGAGTCATCAGCGTAGAGATGATATTTAAAGCCGTGGGAGGCAATCAACTGACCCAAGGAGGTGGTGTAGATTGAGAAAAGGAGAGGTCCAAGAACAGAACCTTGGGGGACCCCAACGGAAAAAGGAAGAGGAGAGGAGGAAGTAGAGTTGTAAGTGACACTGAAGGAGCGGTGGGATAGGTAGGATGAGAACCAGCGAAGAGTACAGTCACGGAGACCAAAGGAGTGGAGTTTTTTGAGGAGGAGGGGGTGGTCCACTGTGTCAAAGGCAGCAGAGAGATCCAGGAGAAGTAGTACAGAATAGTGTCCATTGGCTTTAGCCATTAGTAGGTCATTTGAGAGTTTAAGGAGAGCAGTTTCCGTGGAGTGTTGAGGGCGAAAACCGGACTGAAGGGGATCAAGAAGTTTATTCATGGTCAGATGGTCGCTTAGTCGGTTGTAGACCAGTCTTTCAAGAAGTTTGGAGAAGAAGGAGAGTAAGGAGATGGGACATAAGTTGTTGAGATTGGTGGGATCCAGTGAGGGCTTTTTTAGTATGAGGGTGACTAGCGCATGTTTTAGAGAGTTTGGGAAGATGCCACAAGAGAGGGAGAGGTTGAAAATGTGAGTTAGAGAGCGTAGAATCGAGTCAGAGGGTGAGCGTAGCATTTGCGAGGGAACAGGATCCAGGGGGCAAGTGGTTAGGTGAGTGCTAGATAAAAGTTTAGCAACCTCAGTAATAGTAGCAGGGTAGTATCAGCTACAAATACTACAGCTGCTGACTTTTAATAATTGGACACTTACCTGTTCCATGCTACAGCGATACGGGGAAACAAAGCCCCGCTCATCTCCCCCTCCTCTCTGGGGCTCTGGAATAGTCACTGTGGGCGCCCGGCTTTGGCTTCACAACTGGGCACACACTGTGCCGCCGTGACTGGCCGGGCAATCATCTGGGACCTGCGATGTGTCCCAGATGGTTGCCGAGAGGGAGGGGGAGAGGTGATCTCTCTTCTGGTGCCACGGTGCGCAGGGAGGAAGTGGGAGCTGGAACCCTCTAAAAAGAGGGTATCCGCCCCCCCCCAAAAAAAATGACATGACAAATGTGACATACCAGGGGGTCACCTTTCCTTAAAGCGGAAGTTCCATTTTTGGGTTGAACTCTGCTTTAAAAAAAACTATTTTGATTAAACCAATGTGCCATAGAGCTTAACAATAATATATACATCAAACTTTTAAAAAGCCCATAAATGAAAAGCCAGCCCAAACACCATGCTGTGAAGTAAGTGATATTTTCTTCTGTTACATCCAACCAGAGTGCTTCCACCACATATGTGTAAAATGCTCACTTACTGACTATGTAAATAGCCCAAAAGGCCTAACGAGCCTTGCAGACACAATCCAAAAGATGGGATGGATGAGATGGACATGGTGGACTCAATACCTATTTTGCTCCAACTCTAGTACACTCTCAATATTACTATACACCAAGGTTTCAAAGAGAGAACAATTCTATAGTGCAACATGTTTTTTATTTAAAACTGGCATGCTTAAAACACAAATGTATTGCACTTACATATTCAGGGTGCCTGAGAGACACCTCCACAAGCCACTGTCAGTACCCAAGTGAACGCTGCTCATAACTACTGAGTCAGTGTGCATTCCACATCCCGGACGTGACATGGGGACAAAACTGAAAGTGATGATAGCAAGGTGCCTCAATGAATTTCGCACATCCGTATGTCTTCTTGAAGCTACCCAGGTAGCGACGTGCCCTAATGCATTTTGCACATTCATGCATCTTCAGGAAGCTATCTACCAAGCATTCCAAATCCCGGACGTGACATGGGGACTAGGGATGAGCCAGATGTTCGAGTCGAGCGTAAGTTCGACTCGACACATTGGGTGTTCACCTGTTTGCCGAACAGCGAACATTATGCGGTGTTTGCGGCAAATTCAAAAAGCCACAGACCACCATTAAAGTCTATGGGACACTAACATGAAAAACCAAAAGTGCTCATTTTAAAGACTTATATGCAACTTGTCATAAAAAGTGTTTGGGGACCTGGGTCCTGTCCCAGGGGACATGTATCAATGCAAAAAAAAGTTTTAAAAAACGGTGCAGTGATTTTAATAATGCTTAAAGTGAAACAATAAAAATGAAATATTCCTTTGAATATCTTGCCTGGGGGGTGTCTATAGTATGCCTGTAAAGTGGCACAGCTTTCCTGTGGTTAGAACAATACCACAGCAAAATGACATTTCTAAAGGAAAAAAAAGTAATTTAAAACTGATCACAGCTGTAATGAATTGTCGGATCCCAGCAATATAGATAAAACTCATTGAAAAAAATGGCATCCCCCCCCCCCCCCAGTCCATTACCAGGCCCTTTGGGTCTGGTATGAATATTAAGGGGAACCTCAAACCAAATTTTTTTTTTTAAAATTGCGTGGAGGGTCCCCCCAAAATCCATACCAGACCCTTCAGGTCGGGTATGATTATTAAGGGGAACCCTGCGCCAAATAAAAAAAATGTCGTGGAGTCCCCCCAAAACCCATACCAGACCCTTATCTGAGCATGCAACCTGGTAGGGCCGCAGGAAAAGGGGGGAAATGAGAGAGCGCCAACCCTTCCTGAACTGTACCAGGTCACATGCCCTCAACTTGGGGAGGATGCTTTGGGGTCCCCAAAGCACCTTGTCCCCATGTTGATGGGGACAATGGCCTCATCCCCACAACCCTTGCCTGGTGGTTGTGGGGGTCTGGGGGCAGGGGGCTTATCGGAATCTGGAACACCTCTTTAACAAAGGGGACCCCCAGATCCTGGCCCCCCCATGTGAATTGGTAAGGGGTACATTGTACCCCTACCATTTCACAAAAAAAGTGTCAAATATAGTAAAAAACACAGGAAACACTTTGGGACAAGGCCTTTATTAAAAAATAAAAATGTCCCAGAATGTAAATCCATCTCACGCAGCCCAACGAGCCGAAAAAAGAAAAGAAAAAAAAAGCTGCGACAGCTCCGCCTCCATGGGAGGCTCCCGCCGAGTGACGCTTCTTCTCAGTGACAGCTGTTATATAGCTGAGGGTGGGGCCAGGTGACGGCAGAGGAAGGTGGGGTTGCCCATTTACGTCACCGGGTGGCCCCGCCCTCAGCTATATAACTGACTTGAAGGGGAGGCCGTATGCCATTTTTTTAAATTTGGCGCAGCGTTACCCTAAATATCAATACCAGACCTGAAGGGCCTGGTATGTCTATTAAGCCTTTTGGGCCATTTATCATTGATGAGTAAGCATTTTACACATATGTGGTGGAAGCTCTCTGGTTGGATGCAACAAAAGAAAATATCACTTACTTCACAGCACGGTTTTAGGGCAGACTTTTAATTTATTTATGGACTTTTTAAATGTTTGACATATATTATTGTTATGCTCTGTGGCACATTGGTTTAATTAAAATTGTTAGAGTAGCGCCTTTCTTCATATTGTTTTTATTTTACTAGTGCTATTTTACACTTAAAGGGACAGCTGCATGTTACAAGCATTATTGGTTGGCTCCCCCTTATCACTTTTCTTTAAAGTAAATGTGGGCATACACTGGCCAATAAGACCTAAGTTTAGTCAAAACCTTTTTTTTAATCAGCACAGGGAACAGTAATTACAATCAATATGAAGTGTCCCTCATGCTGCTGGCTGTGGATTTAGTTGAAATCTTCAGTCCCCCAATTCCCCCCTACCCCCACAGTGGTAATTTTGTGGTGCCCTGGGGTTTAATAGAGCTGAGGGACCTGATGTACGCGTTCATCAAGATTGCCGGCTATGCCCGCCCTGTCCACTGTACTATGGCTTACCTAAATGAAAAGTGATCATAGTCAGCCCTCCTGATGGGTATAGTCATCACTCTTGACGAGTGCATATGACAGGTCTCTCAGCTTTATTATTGTCTGCTGCAGAGGAAGTTTCCTACTTTAGGGGTAGAGGGGAATCAAAGGACTGAAGATTTCAACTAAATCCAAAGCCAGCTGCACATGGAACACTTCAGACTGATTGTAAGTACTATCCCTTGTGCTAATTTTAAAAACATGATTTGACTAATTCAAGGCCTTTAATATCTTTATTAAGTGATTCAGCTTCTTGTTAACCACTATCTTCTTAGAATCAAATTGATAGATTTCAGTGTGCTGCAAATTAGATTAAAACACGTAGGGGGTTATTTACTAAAGGCAAATCCACTTTGCACTACAAGTGCACTGCAAGTGCACTTGGAAGTGCAGTCACTGTAGATCTGAGGGGGACATGCAAGGAAAATAAAAAACAGCATTTTAGCATGCACATGATTGGATGATAAAATCAGCAGAGCTTCCCCTCATTTCAGATCTTTCCTTCAGATCTAAAGCAACTTGCTTACTTTGTCAACAGTACATTGTATAACCCTGTATGTTGCAGTCGTTCAGGTGCTTATCTAATAGTTTTTTAAACTATCAACGCTCCCTGCTGACACCACTGCTTGTGGAAGAGAATTTCACATCCACATGATTGCATCTCTCAATGGCAAAAAGATTTAACTGAATTTTACTAAGATGGATGCAACAGTGCTGGCTGGTGAAGGTGAAGCCCTAAAAAGCCATGATAAGGTAACCCAGATGTATCCTGACTCTTTGTCTCCAAATTACTGTTCCCCTATCTTATTGCCCCACTATAATTACCAAAAATATACTGACACAAAGGTTGGGAGTAAACTGGCCGTTTTCGGCCCCTTTATTAAAATTAACAATTATGAAAACAATATTACAAACAAAAACATAACCTTTTGGTTGCCGATCCTTGGAGGCACTAAATATCAAAATATTTCCTTGTATCTGCATAAACCATTTCCCCGGTCCCTGCCGCACTGCACTGACTCGGGATGAACCACATTCTGCAGATACATCATTGTAACTCCCAGTACCCATACCTAGGATGTGTCCCGATCATCTAATTACAGCAGGTTATTTAAAAAGGCTCAACCGACTCAATATCGGTTTTAGGTTTTCCTCATAAGGGCCCCCTTCCCGTAATGCCTTACCCAAAAGAAGTTGACGGAACTGTTCGTCATACCGCACCCAAGCCACGCCTCCATAAACCCTCTGGGCCTCGCTAATGGAATCCAGATAGCAAAAGAGTGGGGAAAAATTCTTGGTGGATTTCTCCCCGATGACACTCGCAAAAATGATGAATGCCTGGAGCCAATTGCTAAACGTACGCGGAATCAACCGATAATGATGCTTCTCCTCATCTTCTTTCTTGGACTCTTCCGGTTTTACCTATCCAAGTTAAACCTTTCCAGGGGGAGCAACGTGAGGATCTCCACATACTCCCCCCACCAAATTTTTTCCCTCATCAGTGATTTGAGGTGAGCTCCCAGAGGACCCTCAAAACAGACATGCACTTCGCATTTGGCCAAATAGGCCAGGCGTACCGAGTCTGTACTCTTACTAGCTTCCTTCGTGGAGTCCGCAGGGGGAGAAACACTCGCCCCCGGAGCCGCTGTATCACACGGTGAGACTATCACCACCGACCCCTGACCAAGCCCCGGCACAGGATTCACTGCAACCTGTGTCACTGCACGACCCCCAGGGAGTCCGAAACCCAAGCTGACACCGAGGTAGAGCTCGCCGATGAGCCCGCGTCAAAGCATTGAACTAAAGAATGCAGCCCGACCAAAGGGTCGTGTATGGCTGCAGTATCACCTGTCGCAGCCGGCCCTGGGCCTACCATCTGAGGTGAGGGAGAGGGAGGGGGAGCTATAGCTAAAGTGAGACCAGGACCCATCCCCGAGGCCTGCCCACCCCTAGAACCTAAAACAGGGAACACAGAAAGCTGCAAGGAAGGGACAACATTAGACAAGGACTTACCGGGCTGACCAGGATGAGATCCCACAGCCGCAATTCCGGAGTCCACCATCGATGACCTCTGCAGAGCGACATCCCCTTCCTCACTGGATAGCTCAGCCACAGAGCATGTGGAATCTTTTTTGTGCCTCTGTCCACCAGGACTGGTGTGTCCAGCTGTGGCTGTGTGGCTCCTCTTTACCCCCCTGCTGGTGGGCGGGGCCCTGCTGTTCTGACCTGCAGTGGAGGCCCTCTGAGGGGCTGAAGTGCTCCGGGGGCTTGCCCACCGAGCATGTCTTACCTGTGTGCCAGCCTGGCTGTGGCGGTCGTCCCCTGCAGGGCTGCGATCTGGCTCTGAAGCCAATCAGTCCCCATGGAATCTGCCATCGAGCGGAGCTGCTCTGCCAAGCACTGGGAATCAGCCATCAGGAGCTGCAGAGGAAGGGCACAGCACCAACACTTTTCCTCGTGTGTGCTGGCCGGATGTCCAGTCACCCCTGACCTCCCTCACTTCTGCAATACCCCCCACACTGTTTGCCCAATCTACTGCAGCCTCTAGTTGCCTGACAAGGATTAACCCCCACGTGCCCAGCTCCCCTGTGTACCTATTCATGAGCTATTTTTGTATTTTTTTTTTTGCTATGGGCTGTACTCAAACAAGGGACAGATTAGGGATAGGTGAAGTAAGAATGACAATGACCAAACATCCCTGACAGAGAAACCAAACTGAGATGATAAAGGGCAACATGCACCCGGCATGAGACATTAAAGCAAATTTCACACTGAGGCGCTTTACAGGCGCTACAGCGCTAAAAATAGCGCTGTAGCACCTGTAAAGAGCCTCTCCTGTCTCTCCAGTGTAAAAGCCCTAGGGCTTTCACACTGGAGAGGTGTGCTTGCAGGATGGTAAAAAAGTCCTGCAAGCCACATCCTTGCAGCACTGTAGGAGCGGTGTATACACTGCTCCTAAAGCACCCCTGCCTATTGAAAACAATGGGGCAGCGCCACCAACCGCTGGCAAACCGCTGGCTTTGCTGGCGGTTTTAATCCTTTTTTGGCCGCTAGCAGGGTTAAAACACCCCGCTAGCAGCTGAATAGCACCGCTGAAACGACCGTAAAGCGACGCTAAAAATAGAGCTGCTTTACCTTCGTCGCCTGCCCGCTCCAGTCTGAAAGTAGCCTAAGTGACAGATGTACTGAAAGTCATACATATTTAAAGCAACAAATATCCAAGTACAAGAAAAAGCAACAGGAAAAAAAAGGCAGGGGAAAACAGAACAGAAAGTAGAAAAAAGTGGAGGATGTTAGCTCTAAATCATCAGATTTTTTTATTCAAATCTGATTTTTTTTATTTTTAATCAAATTTATTTTAACAAAATGCTTTTGGATCAAACATCTAACTAAAAATAGTTTTCTATTCATGCTACATTAATAATTTTGTTTATTCAGCATGGAATGGAGCTTAGTTATGTAACATGAGGCTGTATATTCTGCAATATTTATATTTTTGGTAAATTAATTCAATGAATCCAAGCTCTGCAAGCTGAGATAACATGCACTGCATTGATGCATACATTCAATTTTACAGTAACCATGAGATAAAAACAAAGTTCAGGAATATTCCTTTACCCCATTTTTTTGCAAATCTATGTACACTACAAACTGTATGGTTGAATCAGTTTTGATATTGCTGTTTTACTAACCTGACAGCTTATTCTAAATAGGAAACCTTCATTTTGTTTGCAAATATTAAAGATTCTAAATACCAGCAAGAATAAGTCCTTACATTTAAAGAGCACCTGTTATTTCAGATCCATCATGGCAGCGCCTGTTAGCGGGCATCCAATCACCTGCTGCCGCCACATCCCTCATCTTGTTGTGTCACTGCCACATCACCAGCCGTCTCATTAAAGTGAAAGGAACTGTTGGTGAGTAAACAGCGGGTCAAAGGAGGAGCCGCTGCGGGACAGAGATGACAGTTGCCCTTTAAAAATTATGATTAAAATTGAGTTGATTTATATCAAGCCTTTTTACTAGTGATTTAAATTGTGATTTGAATCAACTTGATTTAAATCAAATCCACCCTGTTAAAAAGATAACCCTAATATAAATTTATTAGAATCTTCAAGGGCAGTTTTCCCCATCTTTCTTCTTGTCATCAGTTGTGTTTGCACTACATTTTTGGCATTAGATCAAATACATATATGAGATAGATCAAAAAATGCATAATTCATTTGATACCTGGTAAAATTAAAAGCAATGCACAGCAATGAAATGCATTCTGCTCCAATATATGGGGGTTGTTACACACAGAGTGCAGAGTTCAGTGGTGTGCTACATACATTGTGCAGAGTTAGGGGGTCCTCTGCATACAGAGTGCAGAGTTCAGGGGGGCACTTTGCCTTCTTCCACAGCTGCTTACCTCTGCATCTCCAATCCACATCTCACTTTCAGCCCTCTTCAACTCTGGCTTCTGCATGCAACCCCCCTTCCACTGCCTCCATCTTCTCCCTCCCTCCTTAGAAGCTCCACCATCTTCCAATGTCTTACTTGTGTTATTGTGTATTAAGCTGAAGCACCCAGCCAACGCTAGTACCTCCCTACACACTGTAGGTGGCTCTGCCTCCATCACTTGCAGGGAGATCATCCAGTAGGGGTTTTGGAAGCTGCACTGCACCCTGGGAACCTTCATATCTCTTGTCCCCATCCTGCACTCTGTGGGAGCCGCTCAGGAGATCATATCTGTGTGGGAGATAAGCTGTCAATGATAAACACAGAAGCCAGACTTCTGTATTTACAAGTAATAATGGTAAGAATGAAGCAGAAGGCCTGAGCCAGAGGTGGTGGAACTGAGTTCCACCAAGTTCCAGCAGAAAAAAAGCCCTGTTCACAACACTATTGGCAACATTCATATAGCTTCTTGAAACTGTCAAAGGCCTCTTTGATTGCTGCACCAACCACAGTCACACATTCTTCGATTGTTACCAGGTCCGCAAAACATGTGCCTTTCATGATGCTCTTCATGCAGGGAAACAGAAAGTCCGCAGGTGCTAGATCAGGGGAGTATGGTGGATGATGGATCATAGAGTGCATAGACGTGTTATCGTGCAGCAACATCCACTGTCCAGTCCTGTGCAACTCTGGCTTAACACCGTGGATGCATCATAGCAACCATTTCAAAATTTCCTCCTAGAATGCGGCGTTCACAGTTTGAACCACAGGAACAAATTCTTTATGGATGATGCCATTGTTGCCAAAGAAGGCAATCAACATTTTCTTTACCTTGGACTTTTGTAGGCACCTCTTTTTGGGTTGCGGGGAAGATGGTGAATGCCATTCCATCGATTGCCACTTGGATTCCAGATCAAACTGGTAGCAGAAAGGATGGATTGTGGTCACACATGCTAATGAAATCTCCAGAGATTTCCAACCATTTTGATTTCTGTTCGTCTGTCAGCTTGTGCAGCACAAACCGGTAAAATATCTTGTGCTTACCCAAATCTCTGCGGACGATTGTGTGATGACAGACTGTTTGCCTAAAATCCCACTGTTAGCACGCTCCATCAGACAATTGTTGTCCAACTTTCCACCAACAAATGTTGGATGGCAGGCTAGAAAATTTTCGGCGGATAATGGTCTGTTGTCAAATTTTCGTCTCGTGTGTACACACACAAAAGTCCAAAGTACAAATACGCATGCTCAGAATCAATGCTCAAACACTATATTAGCAGAAGGTGCCCAAAAGGTGGCGCTCAAGAGTTGAAATTCCTCATAGTAAGTTACTATGCTCGTGTTTGTTGACTGAAAATTGTGTACCGTTTGTATGCAAGACAAGTTCCTGGCACATGCCCTTCGGACAAAAGTCTGACCCTTTGTTGGCCAACAATCTGATCGTGTGTCCGAGGCTTTCGGTTTGGTTCACACTGGAACTGGCTGCGGATCGCACAGGAACGCTGTGCATCCCCATTCTTTGGTTCAGGGACAAATCAGGGCCCTAATCTTTGACTAAATTCAGCGCTGAAAGTGAGCCAAAGATGCACAGCTTTTCTGTGCAGTGTGCTCCGCAGCCACTCCAGAGATGTGAAGCGGCTCCATAGAGAGCCGGTCACATTCTCTTGCTATGCGAATTAGATGTTAGGAAATCCGTATCCAATTCGCATAGGTGTGAACCCAGCCTTAGCTAACACTACTCCTTGTGTTATATGTTAGTTTTTTGTGTAAGCTTTACTTTACAAATCTTAATATTTGGAGAGCTATATCAAAGTTAATCTTTGGGGTAATTACAGTAATTTGAAGTTAATCCATTTATACTGCCACATAAAAAGTCTCAGAGGAAGAGAATTAATGTTGCAGATAATATCCTTTTTACCAGGTGGCAGAACCACACATTTAGTAACCAATAAACATGCATTTATATGAAGTGGTACTAATGTGAGAAAATATCAATGCTCCCAGTTGACAAATTATTAAACTTCATTACTTTTAATACCAGGAAAGCTTATTATCTGCTGACACTGAGCAGCAGTATCTATATTGTAGAAGCCATGTATTTATGCATTTCACTGATAATGTAACTTCACGCAGCTGAAAATGAAAGGTGTCTAAGACAAAAGTTTTAATTGCCTTCTCTTTATCATTGTCTCTGGAGGCTTTCTGGCTATGCGCTAAACAGTGTCAGTTCTCTTAAATGTAACATGGCCAAGCACTAGTAGAAAATTGTTAGAACATTTTTATTTTAAGAACATTCAAATCATTTTCTAATCAATAATTTTGTCAAATTGACATTTTCTACAGAAGTGGTGAGAAAATTCTGGAGTAGGATGGAAAATCATTCTCAAAAGAACAAATATTTTAGAGTAAATTTGTGGGTTTTTTTTTCAGGAAAATTAATTTGTTACATAGTTACATAGTAGTGAGGTTGAAAAAAGACACAGGTCTATCAAGTCCAACCTATGTTTGTGATTATATGTCAGTATTACATTGTATATCCCTGTATGTTGCGGTCATTCAGGTGCTTATCTAATAGTTTTTTGAAACTATCGATGCCCCCCACTGAGGCCACCGCCTGTGGAAGGGAATTCCACATCCTTGCCGCTCTTACAGTAAAGAACTCTCTATATAGTTTAAGGTTAAACCTCTTTTCTTCTAATTTTAATGAGTGGCCACGTGTCTTGTTAAATTCCCCTACGCGAAAACGTTTTTATGTGGGGTCACCAATATGGTATTTGTAAATTGAAATCATATTCCCTCTCAAGCGTCTCAGAGAATAAGTTCAGTGCTTGCAACCTTTCTTCATACCAATGTCTTCCAGTCTGATTATTAGCTTTGTTGCCCTTCTTTGCACTCGTTTTATTTTTTTTTTTTAATATAACTTTATTAAGGTTTTTTAAGAAATGAACAGGGTTTGTAAGAGGAAAGGAAAGAGTGGACATTTACAGTATCTTACACTTGTAAGGAGGACGCAGCCTTCCAAATATATGTAGTAGTAAATTGGTATATACAGTACTGCACTCGCTTTTATCCCTGGAGTTAATGCATGCCAAAATTCAGTTTGCTTTGTTAGCAGCAGCTTGGCATTGCATGCCATTGCTGAGCCTATCATCTACTAGGACCCCCAGGTCCTTTTCCATGCTAGATTCCCCCAGAGGTTCTCCCCTAGGTATAGATTGCATTCATATTTTCGCCTCCCAAATGCATTATTTCACATTTTTCTACATTAAATCTCATTTGCCATGTAGCTGCCCACCCCATTAATTTGTTCAGATCTTTTTGCAAGGTATCCACATCCTGTGGAGAAGTTATTGCCCTGCTTAGCTTAGTATCGTCCGCAAATGCAGAGATTGAACTGTTTACCCCATCCTCCAGGTCATTTATGAACAAATTAAATAGGATTGGTCCTAGCACAAAACCCTGGGGGATCCCACTACCCACCCCTGACCATTCTGAGTACTCCCCATTTATCACCACCCTCTGAACTCACCCTTGTAGCCAGTTTTCAATTCATGTACTCACCCTATGGTCCATGCCAACGGGCCTTATTTTGTACAGTAAACATTTATGGGGAACTGTGTCAAATGCTGTCAAATACTGTGTCAGATACAAGAAAGGAACACTATATAATTTAACAAAAAAGGTTGTTTATTAAATGTTACAAAATTTGATAAAAGTGTACATAAATAAAAACAAGAGAATTAGGAGCTCTCATTTATATAACCCCAGGTATAAAAATATATATTCCCTGTACTGCCAAGTCAAACAAAGTCAACGTTTCGCTGTCGCTTCTTCAGGACCTATTTCCATTGACTGCAGGCAAAAGGATTCTGCATGGGAAAAAGAACAGTATCAAAAACGTAATCAAAAGGATGACAGATGCAGACAAATCACATATGATAAGATAAACCCCATAGATGGTATGGAGACAAAATATATGGGGTACTACTTGCATAGTAAATAGAGCCCTCTCATAAGCGGCATGCCATGCACAACCAGATCAGCGAGGCAATTACTAGATCAGAACCGACCAGCAAATACCTCTAATGTCCCAATCTGAGAAGGAAAAAACGCGATGAAAGGATAATATAATATACAGTATATATATACCGTACTTATCGGCGTATAACACGCACTTTTTTCCCCTTAAAATCAGGGGAAAATCACGGGTGCGTGTTATACGCGATCCCCTGCGATCCTGAGCTGCCAGATCTTCAAAATTGCGGACCGCGATTTGAAAATGGCGCCGCCGGCGCTGAAATACACAGAGCCGGTCGTCGGCTCTTCTCGGCCACTTTCAGCTTCACTCGAGCGCCGCCCGAACCTAGCCGAGTGTACTCGGCTAGGTTCGGATAGCTCCGCTCACAGTCACACCCATCCCAAGCGGGACTACGAGTGGAGCCGAAAGTGAACGAGAGCCACCGAGAAGAGCCGAGGACCGGCTCTGTGTATTTCGGCGCCGGCGGCGCCATTTTCAAATCGCGGTCGGTGATTTTGAAGCACAGGATCGAAAGCTGCACTGGGGCAAGGCTGCACTGGGGAAGGCTGCACTGACAAGGCTGCACTGGGGCAAGGCTGCACTGGGCAAGGCTGCACTGGGGAAGGCTGCACTGACAAGGCTGCACTGACAAGGCTGCACTGGGGAAGGCTGCACTGGGGCAAGGCTGCACTGACAAGGCTGCACTGGGGCAAGGCTGCACTGGGGCAAGGCTGCACTGGGGCAAGGCTGCACTGGGGAAGGCTGCACTGACAAGGCTGCACTGACAAGGCTGCACTGACAAGGCTGCACTGGGGAAGGCTGCACTGACAAGGCTGCACTGACAAGGCTGCACTGGGGAAGGCTGCACTGGGGAAGGCTGCACTGGGGAAGGCTGCACTGACAAGGCTGCACTGACATGGCTGCACTGGGGCAAGGCTGCACTGAGAAGGCTGCAATGATGGGCATTTGAATGTAAGTTTTTTTCCCTTCAACTCCCCTCCTAAAAGTTTTTTTTCCTTAAAATTCCCTCCTAAACTTGGGGTGCGGGTTATACGCCGGTGCGTGTTATACGCCGATAAATACGGTATATATAATAAATCCCCATACAAACATACGGGGTAAGATATATTAATAATTGCATCTTAGCAAGGTACTCACAGGACCAGCAGATTCACAACAACACTACATTGAGGTGACTATTCCTTCTCCACAGTATCTAGGGCCACCCTCCTCTTGATTCATTCCAGGTAATATAGATATGCGGATTACACAAAAATATTCACTATACAATGTCATATTTTATGACATGACAGTATCAATCCAAGATTCGTAAATAAAGATGGTTCCAATACCTATATACAATGGTTCAGGATAAGTAATAAAATGGACTGTGTAAAAGCCTCCAAATAAACAGCAAGGGATAAACCCGAAACTGCATAAACCAAAGGTTGTGGTAGTCACCATTAGTTAGTATTCAGCTTATTGCAGATAGAGCTAAAAGCAAGCCACGTTATAATTGAACTTACCAGTTAACTGGTATACATTAGTTCCAAATGTTCAATTTTAGCAGGTACTAGATCAGATCCGTGCTAATCGTGGCTGCAACAGTAGTGAATGCCTCGCTGATCTGGTTGCCCCTGGGTAGCACATGGCATGCTGCTTATGAGAGGGCTCTATTTACTATGCAAGTGGTACCCCATATATTTTGTCTTCATATATCTATGGGGTTTATCTTATATGATTTGTCTGCATCTGTCATCCTTTTGATGAAGTTTTTGATACTGTTCTTTTTCCCCATGCAGAATCCCTTTGCTTGCAGTGAATGGAAAAAGGTCCTGAAGAAGCGACAGTGACATGTTGACCTTGTTTGACTTGGCAGTATAGGGAATATATATTTTTATACCCGGGGTTATATAAATGAGATCTCCTAATTCTCTTGTTTTTATTTATGTAAATTTTTATCAAATTTTGTAATATTTAATAAACAACCTTTTTTGTTAAATTATATAGTGTTCATTTCTGGTACCGGTAAAGTCTGCTCAAATGTCCAAAACAATTTTCTAACAGTTTACATAAGATGTGGTACCCCCTTAGCTAGCTATCTCTTCTAAACAAAGTCCAGATACACCATGTCTACGGGCCTTCCTTTATCTAGATGGCAATTCTCTGCCTCATAGAAGGTTAATAGATTGGTTTGGCAAGAATGATTCTTCATGAATCCAAGCTGATTACTGCCAATACCGTTTTCATTACTAAAATCTATATAATCCCTTATCCCCTCAAGAGCTTGTATACTATTGATGTTAGGATATCTGGGCTGCAATTCCCAGGTATGTATTTTGGGTCCTTTTTAAATATTGGTGCTACGTTGGCTTTTCTCCAATCTGCTGGTACCATTCCAGTCAGTAGACTATCAGTAAAAATTAGGAACAATGGTCTGGCAATTACTTGACTGAGTTCCCCAAGTACCCTCGGGTGCAACATTTATTAATGTTGAGTTTCCCCAAGTCTTATTCTAATTCTGTCCTCTGTTAGCCATGAGGGTGCTACCTGTGATGTGTCACAAGGATAAACACTGCAGTTTTGGTTACTGAAGCCCCCTGATTCCTTTGTGAAGACTGAGGGGAAGAATAAATTCAATACCTTCACCGTCTCCCCATCCTTTGTAACCAGATGTCCTTCCTCATTCTTTATGGGACCAATATGGTCTGTCCTCCCTTTTTTACTGTTTACATACTTAATGAATTTCTTGGAATTTATTTTTGCTCTCCTCCGCTTTGTGTTCTATCTTAGCCGCCTTAATTGCACCCTTACATTTCTTGTTGCATTCTTTATAAAAAGTTTGAATGCTGATGATGATCCCTCAACCCTGTATTTTTTGAAGGCCTTCTCTTTTGCTTTTATAAGCATTTTTACATTGGCATTAAGCCATCTGGGACTTTTGTTTGCTCTTTTAATTTTATTACCCAATGAGATGACTGGCTAATGCCCTATTTTAACATGCTCTTAAAGCAAACCCATCTCTCCTCCCTGTTCTTTGTTCCTAAGATTTTATCCTAATTTATATCTTCTAGCAAGGTTCCTAGTTTAGGGAAGTTGGCTCTTTTGACATTGTGTCTTTGCATTTCCCTTATGTTTCCTATTTGTGTGATTTATACTGAAGCCAATTGGCCTGTGGTCGCTGTTACCTAAATTGCCCCGTATTTCCACATCCAAGATCAGGTCTGTATTGTTGGTAATCAGTAGATCTAGTAATGCTTTATTTCTAGTTGGTGCATCTACTATCTGACCCATGAAATTGTCCTGCAAGACATTTAGGAACTGGCGAGCCTTAGACGAATGTGTAGTTCCCTCTGCCCAGTCTATGTCTGGATAATTAAAATCCCCCATTATGATAACACTTCCCATCCTTGCTGCTAATCCAAATTGTGATAGGAGGTCCGCCTCCCCCCTCCTCCCTCAGGTTAGGGGGCCTATAGCATACTCCCAGTATTGTTTTCCCCTTAGCTTCATCCCTTTGGAGCTCTACCCATAAGGATTCCACCTCCTCCCTAGCTCCCTTAGTGATGTAATCTCTCACATTCACTTGTACATTATTCTTGATATGCAGGCATACACCTCCCAGTTTTTTACCCTCTCTATCCCTGCGATAAATGGTTGCCAGCCAATCACGAGAGCTGTTGAACCAAGTCTCTGAAATTCCCACAAAATCTAAATCCTCCTCGTACAACAGTATCTCTAGTTCACCCATCTTGTCCGCCATGGTGAACATGTCACTTATTTTAGACGGGTTGCATACTATCCTCTTCTTGGGTGTTCCGAGATTGTAACTAGGACTTGTTACTTACCTTGGGTTTATGTGCTTTAGTCAACCTACCACTAATGCCCGCATTAATACCCTCTGGACTATGTTCCGCACTGATTATCTCTGGACCCTCCCCCGTTGCCTAGTTTATTATTATTATTATTATACAGGATTTATATAGCTCCAACAATTTGCACAGCGCTTTACAACACGGGGCAGACAGCACACTTACAATACAAATCAATACAAGAGGGATCAGAGGGCCCTGCTCGTTAGAGCTTACAATCTAGAAGGGAGGGTCAAGTGGAAACAAAAAGGTAATAACTGTGGGGGATGAGCTGAAGCAAAAAAACGAAAATACAGTTGTTAGGTGTGGGTAGGTAGGCTTCTCTGAAGAGAAGGATTTTCAGGGATCGTCTGAAAGCTAATAAAGTAGGAGATAAGCAGACAGATTGGGGTAGGGTATTCCATGGGATTGGAGAGGCTTTGGAAAAGGCCTGGAGGTGAGCGGGAGCTGGGAGGAGGTGACAAGGGAGCTAGAGAGCAGGAGGTCTTGAGAGGAATGTAGAGAGTGAGTAGGTTGGTATTTAGAGACTAAGCTAGTGATGTAGCTGGGGGCGAAATTGTGGATTACTTTGTACGGAAGCCAGTGGAGGGATTGACAGAGAGGAGTGGCAGACACAGAGCGATTGGTAAGGTGGATGAGTCTGGCAGCGGCATTCATAATGGATTGAAGAGGTGATAGACTATGTAGAGGTAAGCCAATGAGAAGGGAGTTGCAGTAGTCGAGGCGAGAGATGACCAGTGAGTGAATTAAGAGCTTTGTTGTGTCATTGGTTAGAAAGGGGCGTATTTTGGAGATGTTGCGGAGGTTGAGGCGGCAGGATTTGGACAGTGATTGGATGTGTTGCTTGAAGGAGAGTTCAGAGTCTAGGACTACACCTAGAACAGGGGTGTCCAAACTTTTTTCAAAGTGGGCCAGATTTGATGAATAGAACATGCTTGAGGGCCGACCATTTTGCCTGACATTCTTAAACCATTAAAATTTGGTCTAAGTGTGTCCGTCCGAGCGCTAATTCTCTTGCCTTTGTGCTGTTTGTGGTAAATAGATGAGCTCTGGCATGTTATTTGGATATACCGTATTTAATCGGCTTATAACACGCACCTTCACTTTAAAAAGGAAGTTTCAGGAAAAAAATCTTAAATTTTAAATAAAGAACTGTGAAGCAAAAAAAGGGTCAGTGCCCATCAATGCAGCCTAATCAGTGCCTATCTGCAGCCCCCACTCCATTGCCATGAATGCAGCCCCATTCCATTGCCATGAATGCAGTCCCCACCGTATTGCCATGAATGCAGCCCCCACCGTATTGCCATGAATGCAGCCCCCACAGTATTGCCATGAATGCAGCCCCCACAGTATTGCCATGAATGCAGCCCCCACAGTATTGCCATGAGTGCAGCCCCCACATTGACATGAATGCAGCCCCCACATTGACATGAATGCAGCCCCCACTCCATTGCCATGAATGCAGCCCCCACCATATTGACATGAATGCAGCCCCCACCATATTGACATGAATGCAGCAACCACCGTATTGACATGAATGCAGCCCCCTCATTGACATGAATGCAGCCCCCACCACATTGACATGAATGCAGCCCCCACCACATTGACATGAATGCAGCCCCCACAATGACATAAATGCAGCCCCCACATTGACATGAATGCAGACTCACCATTGCCCTCAGTGCATCCTGATTCATGTACATCTGCAGCCTTGGAGGAGACAAGGAGGGGGCGGGACGAGCGCCAACAGATATACAGGAGAAACTCCTGTTTTTATCGGCAGCCTCTTTAATTGAAAGTCCCGCCTCCTATGATGGACAAAACAATTGTCCAATGGCAGCACAGGAGACGGGACTTCCTTTTACACAGGACGCCGTGTAAACAGGAAATTCTCCTGTATCCTCTATGGAGCTGCCCCCTCCAAGGCAGCCAGCATATCTATCTTTTGTGGCCCCCGGCACTCGGGGATTCGTTGGGGGCCACAAAAGATATATATGTCAAAATTACCAGGCGGGCCGCCCGAAACCGGACCGCGGGCCGCGATTGGCCCGCGGGCCGGACTTTGGACATGCCTGACCTAGAACCTTGGCATGTGGGGATGGGCTTATAGTTTTGCCATCAATTTTGACAGAGAGATCAGGGGAAGAGGCATATGAGGGAGGAAAAATTATAAGTTCAGTTTTGGCTAGATTGAGTTTGAGGAAGTGGTGTGACATCCAGACTGATATATCTGAGAGTAAATTAGTGATACGTGAGGAGACAGAGGGAGTGAGCTGAGGGGTAGAGAAATAGATTTGGGTGTCGTCAGCGTAGAGGTGGTATTGGAAGCCATGGGAGGCTATCAGTCGACCCAGGGAGGCGGTGTAGATTGAAAATAGTAGAGGTCCAAGAACAGAACCCTGAGGGACCCCAACAGAGAAAGGAAGAGGAGAGGAGGAAGTAGAGTTATAAGAAACGCTAAAGGTGCGGTTGAATAAGTAGGAAGAGAACCAGCGAAGTGTACAGTCACGGAGACCAAAGGCGTGTAGTTTTTTGAGGAGGAGGGGGTGGTCAACCATATCAAAGGCAGCAGAGAGGTCCAGGAGTAGGAGTACAGAATAGTGTCGATTGGTTTTGGCCGTTAGTAGATCGTTTGTTAGTTTTAGGAGAGCAGTTTCTGTGGAGTGTTGAGGACGAAATCCAGACTGAAGGGGATCAAGAAGGCCATTATCAGCGAGGTGGACGCTCAGTCGGTTGTAGATCAGACGTTTGAGGAGTTTGGATAAGAAGGGGTGTTTAAAAACCCCTCTAACTTTTTGACCATTTTTACTCCCAGCACATCTGCACCCTCTTCATGTAGGTGCAGTCCGTCTCGTCTATTGTACTGGTGACCGACTTAAAAGTCGGTCAAGTCCTCCAGGAACCCCTCCTTACTACACCAGCTCCTCGGCCACTTGTTTACTTCCCTAAACTCCCTCTGCCTTTCTGGTGTAGCTCGATGTACCGGTAGTATTCCTGAGAATACTACCTTGGAGGTCCTTTTCCTCAATTTAGCTCCCAAGTCCCTAAAGACGTTCTTTAGGACACTCCATCTGCCTTTGACTTTGTCATTGGTGCCAACGTGCATCATGACAGCCAGGTCTTCCCCAGCCCCTCCCAGTAATCCCAGTAATCTGTCCACGAGATCCGTGATGAGCCGAAGCTGAGCCCCAGGTAGACAGCATACAGTTCTACGCTTCAGGGCTGTCACAGATTGCCCTCTCTGTCCTTCTAAGAATTGAGTCCTCTACCAGCAGAAACTGTCTATCCTTTCCCTTCGCTCTCCCCCCACTCACTGGAGGAATTCTTCCCCTGGCAGTAAGGAGAGTCCTTCAGCTCCAGTGGTGCTGGTCCCTGACTGGTTTCACCAATGCCACTCAAAGGAGCGTACTTATGGATGCTCGAGCCCAGGATCGGCCTCCCTGGCACTTCCCCCTCTATCCTTCCTGACTGTCACCCATCTACTCTTTTCTGGTGCCTGCACCTCTGTCTCCACCCGCCTCTGTACGTTCCCAGCTCTCCTTTAATATGGAGGATCTTCTCAGTGCTGACAGTTACTTCCCTAGATTCAGAAACTGGGCTTCCAGGCAAATGGATGTGCTTACATTTTGCACAGCAGGATCAGATAATCAAGGAACGCATACATGCCGCAAGATGTACACCAAGTCGCATCTCCACACCCACCATGGCATCATACCTACCAGTTAAATAAGGATTGGAATTATACCCTGTCCAAATTACCTAACAACTAGCTTCCTGACACTACTACTCAAGACAATACGCAGGCACTCATCAAGACAATACGCAGGCACTCACAATACACACCATACACAATACACAGATACACACAATACACAGGTACTAACGATCCACACACTACTCAGAGGACACTCAGGTACTTACACTACACAGGTACTTTGAACCTCCTGTTTTAAACTCTGGTTCCAAACTTGAATGCTAAAAGCAAATATTTTCAGAGTACTTTAAAAAGGATTTTGCCATGCCATTGAATGTACCGATGAGAATTTCAGCATGAATTTTAGTATGAACGCTTGTTCAAAAATCTACTAGTGTATGGCCAGCTATAAAAAAAAAAAAAATGCTGATGGAGGACGTGTGAAGCCAGAGCACTGCTGCAACTCTGCTTTCTTCACCTCCCACTGAGCTTCCACTAGGTGTTACAAGCACCGGAGGACCTGGTTCAGTACAGGACTTTACTGAGCCGCTTTTATAGGTAACATAGGCAGGCAGAAGATGAACGGCCTCTTCTCTTCGAGACCAGTGGCCTCCCAATGACCCCACACTGGATCAATTTTTGCTCCAGCCGCCATTCTCTCCTCCTCCCGCACAAGACAACTGGAACCTCCTGAGCCACTCATAGATTTAGAAGAAAGGACAGTCATAAATGCCTTTCCTCCCTCACTGCCATAAGTGTCCTAACTACTTCCATACATAGACATGTGCACAGGGTGTGCCAGATGTGCCTGGGCACACACTTATCACCCTGTGTGGCACAGATTCCCCCTGCTGAGGAGTTGAGTGTAGAAATTGCTTTATTAGGAGGAATATGCTAATCACCTTGAGATTAAATTTGATGATTTACTACAGTATGTCCATGCCATGGAGGAACAAAAACTTCTCTAAAACATTCTCAACTCCAGCAGGAAGATTTAGAGAACAGGGAGAAATGCCAACATTTCCACCTAAAGGATGTCCCAGAAACAAAATAGTGACAAATAGTTACAATATTATTTGATAGGGCTATTTACTACTTTGTCATCGTTTATGCTAGACATAGTCTGGCTCATGTATTGCGCATATCGATCCTGGGCTAAAAATGCCCTGCTGGTTCATGTCCAAGGGGCATTGACTGATTTCATTACTTTGACAGCAAGGAAACTCTGCACATGAACAAATGTAACACATCTACTATAATGCCGCGTACACATGACCGGACTTTATGGCATACTTGGTCCAGCAATCTTTACGACGGACTTTGCAGCGTAGGTGCGCCGGACTTACAAACGGACGGACTTGGACACACACGATCACTCCAAAAGTCTGATGGTTTTGAACGCGGTGACATACAGCACGTACAACGAGATTAGAAAAAGGAAGTTCAAGCCCCACTACGCCACCCTTTGGGCTCCTTCTGCTAATCTCGTGTTTATCTCGTGTTAGTAAAAGTTTAGTTAGAGACGATTCGCGCTTTTCACACTTCAGCTTATTTTGATCGTTTCCTGTGGTTCAGTTTGTGCTTGTGAGGTTTGTATCTGCTTTTCAATGCGTGTTGGTCAGTTCGTAACCTGCCTAGCAGGCCGTTCTGGTCCGCTCATTCCTGATCTTCAGGTCACTCTTCATAGGCCTTGCTGTTCTTCAGTGTGTTTGTTCTAAGTTTGTTTGTTTGACCAGCCGACCGTTTTGAAGCCATGGTGCATGGACGTACTTGTTCTCAAGTTCGTGCTGCGTGGGGACTTGGTGTTGGGGTTAATACTTTGACCCGAGTCCAGTCCATGAACAGGGCAAGGAGGAGTTCATGGACGAAGAATTGGTTGCGCCAGCGTGACCAATTCTCGCACATGCCTTTGCTCCGTGAGATCCGTGAGAATAATCCTGAGGATTTCAGGAATTATCTCAGGATGATGGACCCTGTTTTTGAACGTCTGCTGGCGATGCTGACCCCTTATATCTGCAGGCAGGATATCTGCATGAAGCAAGCCATCACTGCGGAGCAGAGGCTAGTTGCCACTTTACGTTACTTGGCGACTGGGAGAAGTCTTCAGGACTTGAAGTTCTCGACAGGCATCTCCCCCCAGGCTCTGGGGATCATGATCCCAGAGACCTGTTCTGCTATTATTCAGGTCCTGCAGAAGGACTATATGAAGGTAAGTTTTATCCTTTAACATTACATGATATGTATTTAATGTTTGCTAATGTATTGTCTAAATGTCCTTGTTACCTAATTACCATGCTTGGAATATGCTGGGAATGTCCCCTTTATCTTCATGCATGCCTGTTTTTTTTACATTAATCATTTTTTGGCCTACATGCATATTTACCTTCAATAACCTCCCCACCATGCAATCCTGGGTCCATTTATACCTCTGGCCTATAGTCCCTTGAACAATGTATATTGTCAGCTCCATTGTAATGTTTTACCCTCCCCCACCCCCTTAAATGTTTGCAACTGTCAGGTGTTTTTTTGCCCAAATTAGAACCCCTCCCCCACCCCCTCAAATGTTTGCAACTGTCCGGTGTTTTTTTTGCCCAAATTATAACCTCTCCCCCCACATACAAATTGATCAATGGTCCATCAGAGGGGGTGAGTAATCTTATAAGTGGCCCTTATGTTTTTTTTTTTCTAAAAATAACACATATTAATAATGTTAGACTGCTGTTGTTCAAGAATGTTTTTGTGTAATCTGATAGCCAAGTTATGTTTAAAAGTACTTATATTTTTTTTTTCTTGTTTGACTCCACAGTTTCCTTCGAACACACAGGAATGGCAGACTGTGGCCTCCCAGTTCGCTGACCATCGGGACTTTCCCAACTGTGATGGGGCGATCAATGGGAAGCATGTCTGCATTGTGCCACCACCCCATTTGGGGTCTTATTTCTACAACTATAAGGGGTTCCATAGTGTAGTTTTGATGGCGGTGGTCTCGGCACAATTGTAATTTATGTTCGTGGACGTGGGGAAGAACGGCCGGATGTCTGACGGAGGAGTATTTGCACAGACCAAGCTGTGCCAGCGTCTCCAGACTGGTGGCCTGGGATTGCCACCTGATGACCAGAACGTGGATGGACTCCCCTCAGTTTTCATCAGTGATGAAGTGTTTGCTCTCGGCGAGCACTTGATGAGGCTGTTCCCCCAAAGGACACTCACCCCTGAGAGGAGGGTATTTAATTACAGGCTGGCCAGAGCAAAAAGAGTTGTGGAGAATGCCTTTGGGATCCTGGCAAGTCTGTTCCGGTTGTTCCTCTCCGCAATAATTCTTGCAGAATACAAGATCAATTATGTCATCATGGCTTGCTGCATTCTGCATAATTTTTTGAGACGTCATTCTTTGACATATATAACTTCTGTTGGGCCTGAGGCCGGACTTGGTGTTGAAGAACCACTCACAGGCCTGGAAAGTGGCCGTATTGGCTTGGCCCCCCCAAACCACCCGTCAAGTGCATGACAGATATGTCAATTATTTTAATGGTCGGGGGGCCATTGCAATGCAACAAGAGCTTTAAGATTTTATTTAAAAAAATAAAATAAATTTGGGCAACAATCTCTTGTTTTGATTCTTGTTTGCATTTAGTTTTGTCTGTCTCCTAGTGCACTTGTAGTGGCAAGTGCATTTCCCTTTAGTTAATAAGGCCCTTTGTCACTGTAACCACACAAAAAATAACAAACTGTTATTGATAAATAATAAGCCACACACATTGTAGTAGTAAAAAACATTTTACTGTGTGCACATTGAAAGGTGCATTTTGTTTGACCGTGTTTAAGTTTTTTTTTTTTTTTTTTAATTTTTTAGTTTAGGCATATTTGTAAACTTGACAACAGGGTTTTTAAAAACATAAGAACCAAAAATAACAGGAACTTGCAAAGTTCAACATGTTAATAACGGTGCTGGTGATGTCACCCATTTAAAACAAAAAATTTGCAGATGCTCACAATTTGTGATGAAAAAAAGTCAACATGTGCTATCTCCCATCATGGGGGAGCAATGGATGTTTCCTGACAGACTCCATGGCAGCAACGTGTGGGTTAAGTCCCGCCTCTACTACCCTATAGGACACTACTCCCATAAATCTTTGCTCCCTGCCCCCGGCCGTGTTCTTTTTTTGTCCTCCTCGCAAGACCTAGTGTTGGTCTTCCTACCTGAAGATGTTTATCCCCACGATCAAGGTTGGCCGAGCTGCGACTTGGATTGGGAAAAGTCGCATTACTCCGCTAAGCCCTAGCTATTAGCAGGGTATGGAGTGGGGCGTTGGAAGAGGCGCAGGAAGAAGCCGTTTTCCCTGGCCACTGACAGGCGAGGCCGCGCATGGGTTGGATAGCCAGCTATTAGCAGGTGACCCCTTGTTGCCCCTGGAAAGTCCGGTGTTTACCTTCGGCCTGACGATCGTGGTGGGATTGGTGAGATGTTTCCTTGCTATCATGGCAGCAGTTTCTGTTGGAATTCCTTGTTGTTCCTCTCCCTTGTGTGTCTTTTCCCCTCGTTTTAACGTTCTGGTGGTTGCAGGCATGGCGGCTGGTTCTTCCTGCGTTCCAGCCGCCGTTTTTACTTTCACTTTGTGTCCGGCCGTACTGCGCATGCGCGGACGGCACGAAACCGAGGCTTGGTTTTCGCGCATGCGCGATAGCGGCAAATCGCCGCTAATCGCGCATGCGCACTGGCGTTCGCTCGTCACGGGCGGTGACGTCACTGGGGCGCCCTATTTAAACTGGGGAAATAGCCTGCAGTCCCTGGGAATGCCTGCAAGCTGTTTTTTGCTCTTCCCCACGCTCCAGTGAATCAGCTACTGATAAGTAGCTTTACATACAGGAGGGCTGTTGCTCCCTGGCTCATAGCAGAGTTAATTTATATGCCTTACGTTAACTTTGCAGTCAGATGGATATTTCTCAAGATATGAGCTCTCCACCGCCTGCCTCTGGCCAGCCTCCTCTCACAAGGTACAAGGGCAGGTCCCATTGCCGAGGGTCCTTAGGTGGGTGGGGGGGGTGTATTTCCGCAGATGATCGTTCTTTCTAACTGCTCTGTTTTGTTTCTGTGCTTCTCTGTCGTCTGCTTTAGCCCTTCCAGGTCAGAACAGCGTCGCAGCTCGCACAAAGGAAGTGATTCATCAAAGTCGCATCACCGGCAAACCTCTTCCAAATCTAAACATTATGGCTCCTCCTCAAAATCAGGACACCGTAGTGAGGAGCGCTCGCACTCCTCAGTGGCCCACTCCAGCCACTCTTCAAGTGTCTGCTGGGGATGCAGATCACAAGTACCTGTCGGTAAATCGCTGTGCGATTCCTGCTTCGCCAAAGCTTCCAGGGAAAGAGGTGATTCGGACCAGCAACTTAAAGCCCTAGTTGAGAGGGTTGTGAAGGAATCACTTAAGGGTATTGAGGCAGTCCGGCCTGTTACCCCTCAGGCAGAGCCACCAGGTTCCCCAGTGAGGGAAACTCAGTTGCAGGATACCTGGGAGTCCTCTGTTCCTAGCCACCCTTCAGTGGTCAACTCTGACAGTGACTCGGATGAAGATAATACCTGTGTGGGTTTTGACTTCACTCTGCTACCTCCCTTGGTCAAGGCGATTAGAGAAACTCTTAATTGGGAGGATGAGACGGCTGTCCCTCCCAAACAGAGAAAATTCTTCAAACAGCTAAAGAAGGAGCGAGTTAACTTTCCTTTCTTTTCTGAGTTGGGCGAGATCATCACAGATGAATGGAGCAAGGTGGAGAAGAAAAACTCCATGCTTACCAAAATTTCAAAGCTTTATCCCTTTCGGGAGGAAGAAGTGAAGCATCTGGAATCAGCTCCTTTGGTGGACGCAGCGGTGATGAGGCTAGTGAAACATGTGACACTCCCCTTGGAGGACACAGTGTCCTTCAAAGACGTTCTGGACAGACGGATTGATGCTGATTTGAGGAGAGTGTACCTTACTGCAGGCATGGCTTGCAAACCAGCCTTAGCCCTGGCAGCCCTGTCCAAAGCTATGGAGGTGTGGACGGATAGTGTTCAAGATACGCTAAGGAATATTTCAGATGACACAGCGAAGAACTCGCCTATTCAAAAATTAAGGCTAGCATCGGCTTTTCTGGGTGAAGCCTCGATTGACATCATTCGCCTGGCGGCCCGAGTAATGCTCTCGTCGGTCACCGCCAAGCGGGCTCTTTGGCTCCGCCCTTGGCTGGCTGACCCAGCCTCTAAGCAAGTATGGTGCCGAATTCCCTACGGGGGCTCTTCTCTTTTCGGCAACAAGCTGGATGAGGCCATTACACGGGCTACTGGCGGGAAGTCGGGGTTCCTACCTCAGGATAGACGCCTGCAAGGCCAAAGAAGATCCTTCCCGAAGAGGCAATATCAAGATCGATCCAGAGAGGCTCGTACTTACAAGCCAGGCCGGGAATTCTCCAGATCCTGGAAATCAAGGCAATCGTCCTTTAAGAAGGCTGCAGGTAATGAGTCGAAAGGGGAGAGGCAACCTTCCAAATCTTTTTGAAAATGGGCCCGCTCAGGCAGACCGTGTGGGGGCCCGTCTCTTCCACTTTCGGCATGTCTGGGCGGCCTCGATTCACGACTTCTGGACAATCAAGACAGTCTCCTCTGGTCATGCCTGGACCTTTACCGACCCTCCCAGACTCAGATGGGTACCCACTACTCTTCCGGCATCAGAAGAAAAAAGGACAATACTTTTAGCCTACATAGAATCTTTGTTGGCCCAAAGCGCTGTCGTCCCAGTCCCAGTCAGCCAGCAAGGCATGGGAATGTATTCTCCCCTCTTTCTGGTTCAGAAGAAGAGTGGGGCCTGGAGGCCGGTCATAGACCTAACCCATCTAAATCGCTTCATCAAAAAGGAGAGGTTCAAGATGGAAACACTCTCCACAATTCAACAGTCAGTTCAACCAGGGGACTGGATGGTGTCCATAGACCTCAAGGACGCCTACTTTCACGTTCCCATCGCGGAAAACTTTCAACAATTTCTCCGCTTCTCCGTGGGCAACCTTCACTTACAATTTACATGCCTTCCCTTCGGGTTGTCAACTTCTCCTCGGGTTTTCTCAAAGGTGCTGTTGGCAATAGTAGCTCTCCTGAGAACCAGGGGGATTCGTCTACATCACTACCTGGACGACCTACTTCTCTTGGCACAAGACAGGGTGCAACTCATAGCACACAGAGGGCAAGTGATTTCCACACTACAGGAATTCGGATGGATTCTGAACCAGGAGAAGAGCCAGTTAGACCCATCGCAGTCTCTGGTGTTTTTGGGTGCCCTCTTCGACACGGTCAGAGGCACCATTTCGTTACCGGAAGAGAAGATCTCGACATTCAGAGACAGGATCCACCCAGCTCTTTCTACTCCTCATCTTCACGCTCTCCAATGTCTGAGGATCATTGGCACTATGGTGGCGGCGATTCCGATGGTGAGGTGGGCCCAATGGAGAATGAGGCCTTTTCAGAAGGGCTTCCTTCACCAGTGGAAGGGCAGCAAGACCCAGCTGATTCGGATTACTGCATCCATGAGGCACTCTCTCCTATGGTGGCTCCAACGGGAGAACCTCTCCAACTGCCATTCTATCCTTCCCATTGCTTGGGTGACTATAACAACAGACGCCAGCAACAGGGGCTGGGGTGCCCACTGTCTGGCGGAAGTGGCTCAGGGCACTTGGGAATTCCCCTCCAGAAGGATAGTGTCAAACATCCTGGAGCTGAGAGCAGCCTTCCAGGCACTTCTGGCATTTCGGCATCTCATTCTGGACAATACCACAGCAGTGGCATACATAAGAAGGCAAGGAGGGACTCGAAGTCTCTCCTTACTACAAGAGGTAGAGCCAATTATGTCCTGGGCCCAGAAAAACCTGAAGGATCTGACAGCGACATATGTTCCGGGGGTTCAGAATGTTCAGGCAGACTTTCTTTCTCGGAGGCTCCTAGACAACAACGAGTGGTCTCTCCACGAAGAAGTATTCAAGTGGATTCTTTCGTTGGGGTTCCTTCCGGAAGTCGACCTGTTCGCCTCCCCCTGCAACAAAAAGATGGCAAGATACTATTCAAGGTACAGGGACCCTCAAGCGTATGGGGTGGATGCCCTGACGGAGAAATGGTGGTTCAACAGAGCCTATGCCTTTCCGCCAACTCCGATCATCCTCCAGTTCCTGAAGAGGCTCAGGGCAGAGACAGCAGAGGTGTTAGCAATAATTCCTTATTGGCCCAACAGGCCCTGGTTCCCTCTCCTGACACTCCTCAGTGTCCGAGATCCGATCCCTCTTCCATCCAGACCAGACCTCCTGTCTCAGGGGTCGAGGCTACACCCTTGCCCGGATCACCTACGCCTAAGGGCTTGGCTTTTGAAAGGGGAAGGTTGGAAGCGCTAGGCTGCCCGGATGAAGTAATTCCCACTCTCCTTAGTTCAAGAAGGAATAGTACTAACCGTGTGTATGAGAGGATCTGGGCGAAATTTAGCAGCCATTTGTCTTCCAGGTCCAGCTCCTGTGATAATCTGGCGATTCAGGACGTTCTAAGTTTTCTGCAGACGGGTCTGGACATCTCACTATCCGTCAGTTCTCTGCGTGTCCAGGTGTCCGCAATATCAGCTTTCTCCGGAGTCGCATGGGCCAAGCACCCTCTGGTCCAGCAATTTTTCAAAGGAGCAGTCAGACTTAGGCCACAGAGGAAACTTAGATTCCCTAAATGGGATCTTCCGTTAGTCCTGGATTTCTTTGCTCAACTTGACAGATCTCTCTCAGTCAGGGAATTAACCCTCAAGACTTCGTTCCTTATAGCTATAACTTCGGCGAAGAGGGTCTCGGAAATTCAATCCCTGGGGTCCAAGGAACCATTCATCACCTTTTTTCCGGACAGAGTGGTCCTAATACCAATGCTTGGGACAAATCCCAAAGTTACCTCGGTCTTTCACGAGAACCAGGATATCACACTCCCTACCTTCAAATCCACTGGAGGTCCAGATCCACATCCTCTCGATGTGGGAGCTACTCTCAATCAATACCTGGAAGTTACGGCATCTTTCCGTCAATCTGAATTCCTTTTGTTCTAATCCATGGGAAAAACAGGGGCTCTAGAGCTTCTGTCAGATCCATCGCGGCTTGGGTGGTTCAAGCCATTCAATGGGCTTACAGAGAGAAAGGCTTGGCTCCTCCTGAGGCGGTTACAGCTCACTCTACAAGAAGTCTGTCGACGTCCTGGGCGGCCTCACGTCACGTTGCTCCTGATGTGATCTGTAGAGCAGCTTCGTGGTCTTCGATTCATACCTTCATGACCCATTATTGTGTTGAGCCAGCAACCTTATCTTCTGTTAAATTTGGTTTAAAAGTGCTGTCGGCCGACAGTGTTAAATAAATCTTTTGTTCAGCATTTAGCCCACCCGGGTGTGTATGGCGAGTTATTTCCCACACGTTGCTGCCATGGAGTCTGTCAGGAAAACGGAAAATTTCTATCATAATACTTACCGTAATTTTCCTTTCCTGATGGACTCCATGGCAGCAGGAGTTCCCTCCCCGAATGGCTGAAGTAGGCTAGTTACCGAACACGGCCGGGGGCAGGGAGCAAAGATTTATGGGAGTAGTGTCCTATAGGGTAGTAGAGGCGGGACTTAACCCACACGTTGCTGCCATGGAGTCCATCAGGAAAGGAAAATTACGGTAAGTATTATGATAGGAATTTTCCGTTGTTTTGTGTGTGCAACCCCTTTGTTCCTCTCACAAACTAACATTATTCTGATGAAGGGGTTGCAAACACAAAACAAGTACATTGATATCCCCTGATGGAAGATAGCACATGATGACACACCATGTGCATCTTCAACATTTTTACATTAGTATTTATCAAATTCAAACATTTTTTAAAAATAAAACTTGACAATGAAATGAAGAACATGATTGATGTTTTTAGGCAAAAAGTTATTAGATTCTGCCCAAAACATCAATCATGTTCTTCATTTCCTGTTGCATGTCCAGACGATTTCTCATGCTGTCAATTTGGTCACGCATTCTATCAATTTGGCCATTCCACACCATTATCTGGCCAATGAGTCTTTGTGCACTGTCTGTGCTAAATGGCTCCACCGCTTGGCCTTCCACAACCAGAATATCAACTAAAATGTGTGGATAAAAAAATTTTGGAAAATATGCACGCCTAAATAGATGAACTTAGATTAACAGTCACTCACCTGGTGGGGTGGAAATATCACACACTTCCTCCACCTCCCCTTCTTCCAGCTCGTCGGGTGGGCGTGGTCTTGGGCTGGGGCTTGGGGTAATTTCAGCTTCAGGCTGGTGACTTGGGGGGTCCTGGGATCCTCGGACTGTTGTCTGAGTCTTTTCTCCCCTTTGAGAATTAAACAAAAGGTATAGTTAAAACACAGTGATATTTCAGTCTTGAAAAGCGAATATGAAACGTTGGTTAGAAGTTGGGGACAATTGTCATTTTGTTGCCCCAAAAATTTGGAAGACAGGATTAAAATTCACTCTGAGCAAAAATGCAAAACAATACACATTTTCATGCAAGTTTCACAGATGCAGACACCTCAAGTATCCCCTGGAGCCCCTATGTGTATTACCCCCAAAAATTTTCTCTGGTATCACATAGTACACTAGTGCTCGTGAGTCCAGATGTGGAAATAGCTGCTGTGTCCTGTCCTTTCATTACACTGAATCATTTTTGAAGAAGCGTTATAGTTTTAAATACATCTATACAACATCACCACATTTTTGGAATATGAAAAATTATCAAGACCTAAATGTATGTCCAACTCTGTACCATCGTATTTGGCGAAAAACAAACGTCATTTTCTTAGTATCATATGTATTTTCAAAAGAACGGTCTTTACGAACGTTGCTGTATAAACAAAAAGCATATGGATCAGCATGCAAGTTAAGTATCTCAATAGGAACACAAAACAAGTACTTACTTTTTTAAAGCAGCTTCTTTATTCGCAAATATTGTTCAGGCTCCCTAGTTTTGAGGTCAGACCACCTCTTCCTCAATTGTTCTTTAGCCCGTTTAATGCCAAATTTTTTCTCCAGAGCGGTGACAACTGAGGCCATTATTTTGTCCTTCCGCATATTGGGTCGGGTGTATGGTCCTTTTTTGCCATCATAATCCTCCCTTCTCAATATGGACACCATCTCCACCATCTCTTCAAAGGCCATGTTGGTGGCCTTATATCTCCTCCGGGATCTTGATGGTTGTGGCTCTGGGCTCTCCTCCACGCTACTTGCAGATAATCTCTCCGCCATCTTTCTCTGTATACTCCCACTGCGCAACGAAGAGTGAAGGGGCGGGGACAAATCGTACTAAAGAACGTCAGGGGTGGGCGATGCAGGCATAGCATGACACATGCGCAGTGTATATAAAGCTATTACGCTGGCCTACGTATGTCCGAGCATAAGTAGCGAGCGTCAGAAACGAAGGTAAGATTAAACGTGGGTGTGTGTTTGGTGAATGTGTTTGGTGTGTGTGTGTGTGTATATGTGTACCCTAGATGCAAAAAAAAATACTGGGAGTTTGGACTGACATTCCAGTTTTTATCTTGTGTCTTGTCTTTCAGCAAAAATGAATCCCTTTAAGGAGGAAGAATTTTTGACACGCTTCATTGATCTGTATCAAGAAAAAAGAAACCTGTGGGAGGTCAAGCACCCATTATATTTTAATAGAGATGTAAGGAAGGCAACACTGGGCATACTTTTGGAATTTGTGAAGACTCGAGTCCCCCAGGCAGACCTTAAGTTTGTGGACAGTAAAATTGGTATCTTGCGCAATATGTGCAGGCGGGAACACAATAAGATCCAGGAGTCCCGCAGATCCGGAGCAGCAGCAGACCAGGTTTATGTCCCCAAGCTGTGGTACTACCAAAAACTGCGATTTCTGGATGACCAGACAGAAGCAAGGCAATCACTTTCGACCCTTCCCTCCACCCTTCCCACCAGCCTTCCCTCCACCTCCACCCTTCCCTCCACCCCAGCTGAGGAGTCCCAGGAAGAACTGGGCCCTTTCATCCTTGATGAAGTGGATGAGCCCAGCTTCAGCCAGGTATATTTTTTTGTGAATTTGGGATTGTGTAATTATTAATGATGTAAACGTCAAAAATTTTGAAGTGCTTCACCAAAAATGACTTCATCACAATTATTAATATGTAGACATATCACTAGACAGTAGTGGCCAAAAATATACTTCAAATATCGGTGAGCAGCTACAAAAATGGTGGGGTCAAAAAGATAGCCTTTACTATTTGTTTAGAATTATATTTGCAAGTCATGAGCTGAAAATTGTGTGTGATTGCGTAACCCAAATTTACAACTACCGGTATGTCCCTTTTTTTTACCCAGGATGAGCTCAGCCAGGAGGAGGACATGCCCAGTGGGAGAGAGGAGGAGGCCGTGGCTGGGCCCAGTAGAAGCCTCACGGAATGTCAGGTGCCTCCCCTCCACATTACCACAAAAAGGCCCAGGAAGATGACCCGAACAGAGGAGGAATCACTAGCCCTCATTCGGGAAGCCATCCAAATCCTGAGCACACCACCCAATGCTGAAGAGGCCTATGGAACATATATGGCCACCAGGTTGCTGGAACTAGAAAAGGGGCAACACCTCCTCTGTGAGGGTCTTATTTTTCAAGCATTTCAGAAGGGCTTGAGAGGGGAGCTTACTCAAACAATATATATAGCAGATGAATCCACTCCTCCTGCTACTCCTCCTCCTCCTGCCCCAAGTACACCACCAGAGGCACAGCCTCCAAAGAAGGCTGCAGAGAAGCGTGGAGGGAAGGCTGCAGGGCAGCGTGCAGGGAAGGCTCCACGGAAGAGTCGAAGGGGATTGCCTGGCTTCTGTTTGGTCTGACATCTGACTGTGCTCCCTAGTCACAAGATACCAATTTTATTTTCCAAAAACTTGATGTGTGTCCTGGGGGACAAAAGGCTTCACACATTCCAAAAGTGTCTCCAGTGTTGCCTTCCTCATTTCTTTTTTTACCGAAATAAATGGATTTTTTCTTTACCTTACATTATTGACTATGTGTACAGGTCAAAAATACTATGTGGGTTATTTACAAAAGGCTAAATCATTTGGCAATTCAAGTGCAAAGTACTAGTGCAAAGTGCACTTTATAAATTGCACTGCAAGTGCACTTGTTGGAAGTGCAGTCGCTGTAAATCTGAGGGGAAGAGCTGAAATGAGGGGAAGCTCTGCTGATTTTATCATACAATCATGTGCAAGAGAAATGTTTTTTTTGGGGGGGTTCCTTGCATGTGCCCCTCGGATACACAGCGAATGCACTTCCAAATGCTCTTAGTGAAAAATGATTTTGCTTTTTGAAAATAACCCCCCTATGTCTAATTAATAAGGGACACCAACCTCATTAAGGTTCATTAAAACACTAAAAAATATTAAGGTTATTGTGGTAACTTGAAACTCAAAAAAAAAAAAAAAAAAAAAAAAAACATTTTGTATAATTTAACACACAGTGTAAAATAGATATTGTTTAAATATAAAAAAAAAGATGAGTCCAAAAAATATTTATCTACTTTATTTCTGGAAATCTGGCTTTTAAAAAATATAATATTAGTCATGGCATGAGGATAAATCATGAATAAAGTAGTTTGTGAGAACTCTGTGTGAATATAAGCAGCAAAACAACTTCATTCCTCTCGCATTATAAAGAAAAAAAGAATGCGCTGTATTAAAAGATCATAGAAGAGGAATGTGCTAGCTTCAATACGAAGGCTAGTTTTACCAGACCAAGCGCTTCCGTCTTGTACTTGCTTCAGAGAATGCGTCAGTTTTGGTCTGTCGGACTAGCACACAGACAACCGGTTTGTACGCTAGAAAGCCGAGTCCGTCGGATAGATTTGAAACATGTTTCAAATCTAAGTCCTTCAAACTTTTGAGAAAAAAAAAGTCCGCTGGAGCCCACACACACGATTGAATTGTCCGTCAGACTCCGGTACGCCAGACCAAATATGCCGTAAAGTCTGGTCGTGTGTACGCGGCATTAGACTTTAAAGTAAGAAACTTCAGATTTTTAGCAATCTTTCTCCAACTACCATTGCTAAAAGACAGTCTAATGCCGCGTACACACGGTCGGACTTTTCATCTACAAAAGTCCAACGGACGCTGACGGACTAAAGCTGGCTGGTAATCCGATCGTGTGTGGGCTTCTCCGGACTTTCAACGGACTTTTTTAGCCTCAAATCCGACGGACTTTAGATTTGAAGCATGCTTCAAATCTTTACGTCGTAAGTACGACGGACCCCGAAGTCCGCTCGTCTGTATGCTAGTCCGACGGACAAAAAAACGACGCATGCTCATAAGCAAAAACTAAACGGAAGCACTCGGTCTAGTAAAACTAGTGTTCGTATTGTAGGTAGCACATTCATCACGCTGCAAAATCTGTGATCGTTGAATGCAGCGCATTTTATTTCTTCTTTACGAAGGCTCTATAAAGAACGAAGGTGTTTTGCTGTTCATAATCAGAGTTCTCCCAAACTGATTTCTGGATTCTTTTTCTCTTTGATCTCATGAATGATATAGTATGCATTTTAAAAACAATGTTTCCATACTAATAATACTTTTTCCCCTTTTTTTTTTTTAGGTTTGTAAAGTTACCACAAAGAACCCATTATTCTGTTTTTTTTTTTTTATAGTGATTATTTTTTAGTTTTTAGATAAAGTTAACCCAAAGCACCGTTTTTGGTTACGTAAATTTTTGGATTTTCAAGACTTACCACTTGAACATTATTAACATTAGTAATGTATTTTTGGTAAGTTTTTTTTCTAACTCAATGAGATTGTTGTCCCTTGTTAATTTAACATTGTGTGTAAAATCAATGATTTCAAAGAAAAAACATAAAAAGTCTTTTGCTAAACTCAAAAAATGATCCATTTATTCATGGTCAAAATAAAATAAAGAGGAAGTCAACGCTGGAAAAAGTCGGTGTACCAGAAAATTGGGATCTTGCGGAGTCCATATAAGAGGGAGCACAATCTGGTCCAAGAATCCCAGAGATCAACAGCACCAGCAGATGATCTAGATGTCCCCAGACTGTGGTCCTACAACAGCCTGCGTCTTCTGTCAGACCAGACTGAACCCAGGTCATCATTTTCTTCTCTTCCCTGCAGCCTTTCCTCCACGCTGCCCTGCAGCCTTCCCTGTAGCCTTCTTTTGAGGCTGTGGCTCTGGTGTTTCAGTTGTGGCAGGAGGAGGAGGAGGAGGAGGAGGAGGAGGGGGGGCTGCCTCATGTAGTTGGGTGTTTTGTGTTAGCGTGCCCTGCAGCCCCTTATGGATTGTTTCCCCAAATAGGCGCTCACAAATGAGGCGCTGCTCCCTATTCATCTGAAGAAGCCTGCTGGCTAAGTAGCAGCCATAGGATTCTTCCGCTTCGGGGGGGCTCCTTAAAAAACGGGTGGCCTCTTGCATGAGGCGCAGGGATGCGTCCTGTGTGACCATCCCCTTCCTGGCCCTTTTTTTGGGAAGGTGGAGGGGAGGCACTTGGGATTCGGTCAGGCTCCTACTGGGCCCAGCCACCTCACTTGGCCCAGCCACCTCACTTGGCCCAGCCACCTCACTGGGAGCAGCCACCTCACTGGGAGCAGCCACCTCCTGCCTGACACTGGGCCCAGCCTCCTCCAGGATGATGGTGAATCCGGCCTCCTCCAGGCTGTCCATGGGCCCGGTCTCCTCCTGCCTGCCACTTTCCCCACATTCCTCCTGGATGGACTCATCCTGTGTATAAAAAAAGGACAATAGTTTGAGTATCTTTTTTTGGGTTCATCAATGACACACAGTTTGCTTCTCATGAATAGCAAATTCAATGTGAATACTTCTCTTTAATAAAAGAGTCTAATCAGACACCCTAATTATTTCAAGCAGGTGCCAAACATATTTAGCCACTACTGTCAATTGATATGTATACCCAATTTTGAGTGCCAAATTATTTTAGACAATTATAACATCCAGTTAACATCATTAATATTAGTACAGTAAATATTTGTTAAAATAATTTACCTGACTCCAGATGGTCATATCTGGTTCATCCAGGATGGAAGACCCAGCTTGCTCCTCATCAGCCTCTGCTGGGGTGGAGGGAAGGGTGGAGGGAAGGGTTGAAAGTGATGGCCTGGCTTCATTCTGGTCATCCAGAAAACGTAGTTGATTATAGTACCACAGCCTGGGTACATAAACATCATCTGCTGATGCTCCTGATCTCCTTGATTCCTGGATCTTCTTATGCTCCCTCTTATACATGTTCCTCAAGCCCCCAATTTTCTTGAGCAATGTCTCCATTGTTGCTTCCGGGATGGTCGCCTGGACAAAGGCCAGAAGTCTCTCCAGCGTTGACTTCCTCACATGCTTAGCATAATACTGAGGGTGTTTCACCTCCCACAAATTCCTCATCTCTCGATATTTGGAAATAAAAGATGTAAGGAACTCTGGATCCTTAAATAG